>NC_053171.1:56473748-56551248 GCF_016835505.1 Polypterus senegalus
TAAAGGCCTGAACTAAAAACAAGTTTGACAAAAGAAGGAAGAAACCTAGAAGTCTACCCGTTTTGCCAGTCTGAAATACTCAAAGTGGCTCGGCTGGACCACAGCACACACTTGAACTGTCTGCTTTATCTCACGCCAACCGACCTCTCTGCATTGTCGGCAGGTGCAGTGGATTGTGAGGAACTGCAAAGCGGACGAAGCGTTGTGTGTGTTGTTGAGAATACCGAACAAAATTAGTTTTCTGGAAAACCAAAGTATTCTTATCAAAAGCAAAATCCAGAGGGATAAACTGCAAACAAAGTCAACAAATTTATCTGGGTTCATTACCTGAACTATGAGAATGTCATTAGAACTAAAACACTAAGACTATGAACTGAATCAAGAAATGGAAAATAATGAGTTGTTAACCAGAATAACTAGTGCTATGCATTTAAGATTAATACTGTTTTAGGTTTAAATCTGTAATCTTAGATAGAGCCAAGTTTTACAACAGAGCCTTCGTGATAGGATGCATAGGGTCTCTTTGGAGGTACTCTGTACCACTGCTGAAGAGTGCCCCAGCAATTCTAAAATGGCAGTGCGCTACAATTAAAATTACACAAGAATACTTGTATGTTTCTTGTAATAAGGAATTAACCCAAAACACTCGTATACTTATTCTCTTGAAAACAAAAATAAGATATTTACAGCAAATGAACAGAGAAAAATTTATTTAAGATCATTTTTTTTTTTTTAGTGAAATGTCTCAGGCATTTCAAGTCATATTAAAGTACAGTATAATGTTTTATTGACTGGTTACCTTAAAGTAGCATAATAAAACGTAAAAACAGTCTGCACCAGGGCAAATTTACGATTTCATGGGCATCTAGATGTGATAACAATACAAACAGAACCCATAACAGAATTTCACCCTATACACCACAATGCCATAGGTTTGCACTATTAATCAACCTGCTCAAAATCTGGGGGCCTTATATGTAAAACTTTGTGTGGATTTGAACGTGAAAATATGTGCATGGTGTAAAAAGAGGGGGGTGAATAACTTATGCTCAACTTACGCAAAATTTTTCATTTATAAATCGCTATTTTTTTTTTTTTAATCCAAGGGCTACTTTTGTGAAATCATGTTGATCAGAGCAAATTTGTCTTACGCAAAAGAACTGGGAAATGGGATGATCTTGGATGGAAACCTGTAGCATGAAGTAAAGTGTTCCAGTCGATGGGTTTACTGTCGATGGAGAACTAAAATGAGTTGTTGACAACATTAACCAAAACATCCAGAAAGGAAATAGTCTTTAGACTGAAAGGGAGAGTGAATTTAAAGGAATATTCCACCCAAAAATGTAATGTTTTTTTTAAATGTTACTTACTCCATATAGTTTGTAGTGGTGGCCAACAAAAATTTTTAATCTCATGTTTTCATATAGAAATTTAATATTGAATATTCAAACTCTCTGAAGTTGACAGGTGGGCAATGCTAGACAGTGCTATATGTTGTGAAAAATGTCTCATAATCCTTATGTCTAATATCCCATCTCTATGGTCAAGATGTGCAAAAGTGGGAATTTGTTGCTAAAATATTATTATTAACAGTTACTTCCTGAAACCTCAAACTGAATGTAAACAGGGAAGACATCATTCCCACAATGCAGTGCATTTGATGTAGACAGGTTTCTTCACCAGTGAATGAGGGGGAGAGGCACATCTTTATTTCAAACCTTTGACCAAACACATGGATATTGGATATGTGGATTATGTGACACAAGATACACAAGATTTTTTTTTCATGGACATTTTTCACATCTTTTTGTATTGTCCAGCATTGGCCACCTATCAAATTTATTGAGTATGAATATTCAAAATTTAATAATAAAATTAAATTATTAAAAAATATATCATTTTGGGTTGAGTAATCCTTTATGGTTAAAGTCACAATTATTGATATAATCATAAAAAATCATGAATTAAAATATCCATTCCAGATAAAAAAACATATCAATATATCATAACTATATAATGATAAGTTCAGAAAAAATATTACAACGTTAAATGAAGTTTTTACAAAATTGGATACAAATTCATTTGGACTGAAAGGTGCACAAATTGCTACCCATTTATGCGGACATAATATTGATTATTAAATACAAAATAATTCCAGTTAAGAGAAACTTTAGTAGGTGTGCAGATGAAGGCTAATTGGTAAGCAGAAGAATGTAATAGGGTATTACAAACAATCTGTTGGGCAGCACTCTGGGGAATGCTCGTATACAACGATCCAATAGCCATAGTGACCATAATAAAACCTTCAGCATAAGCAAAGTCTTATAGGAGGCTAAAACAAGACAAACAGAGCTACATACAAGTCAATGAATTGAGTGAGAGGCTGATTGAATTGTTAGATGAAATTACAGGTCCACCAGGATTGTTGAGATTCTTGTGTAAAAAATATGAGAATATGGGTTAAATAACAATTTTTGCACCTTGGCATCAGTTAGTTCAACAGAACTTGCCTGATTTACAATTAATTTAATAAGAGCAGACATTGGAATGGTTGGATCTTTATTGGGTAATTGGAAGCAACTGGAATCACTCAGTTGTCTTAAACCTTCATTCGTGTAATCAGAGGTGTTCATTACAACAAAAGCCCCCTGTCTGTCCACAGGTCTAAAAGTACGAGGGACGTTCAAAACATTTCTGTACTTTTATATTTTCATTGGAAACGGTGAAGACAAAAACATTTTTTGCTGATGGTATTAAAAAGATGGTACAATGCAGGGAAAATTGCATTGCAAAGGACGGTGACTATGTAGAAAAGTGATGTCATTTGTTTTTTAAAATTCTTAATAAATAGAGTTTTAAAAAAGCATGGAAACATTCTTCATAATGTTGGAACTTTGGGATAAACTATGTAGAGCATTACATTCATTACGAATGGCTTAGGTTTACATGATTTGAAATTGGACACATCTCGATATACTAATTTGCAAAAGATTTCTGGTAAGGAAGGGAGGAATAAATTTGAACTTAAAAGGAAGCACAGATGATTGTGACATGGCCTGTTTTTAATTAAAAAAAACCTGTAGATTAATCTTTTTAAAGAACTCATATATAATTCAATCCGTATTTTGAAAGGTCTATACCTATAGGTGAGATCAAAAGACTGACCCTTGGACAGATATGTTTTTGAGGAAATGTTAATTACTGGAACATGACAAACTTCTGTCAATGGAATTTGTCTGGTGGGAGAGGCCTGGGCATACGAGAAGCCGTACCTGACTGAATGACACCGTGTTTTAAAAAAGAAGAAGAAGCAGTAGGTGTCTGAGAAGGACAAGAGTGCATATAATGAAGAGGAGAAAGCAGAAGATAAATAAAGGTCCAGTATCTGCATGTGACCTTTGCTAGGTGGAAGAAATTATGCTTTGTTGTTGCTGTTGTTTTTGGCCAATCCTCCATTCTGTACAGAGAGACTTGGCATAATATTGTCTCATAAATCTTTGCCTTTGGTTACAGAGGCCTCCAGTCATCTGTCTCAGCATGTATGCTCAGGCATTGGGGAATGAGTGAGGGTGTAATCAAATGAAACACCAATCCAACACCGGGCATACACATTCTGTTGAAGACAAGATAAATTTAGAAACTCCAGGGGCCTCATGTATAACGCCGTGCGTAGAAATCGCACTATAACATGGCGTAAGCACAAAAGCCGAAATGTGCTTACGCACAGAAAAATCCAGATGCAGGAATCTGTGCGTACTCCAACTTCCACGTTCTTCCGCTACATAAATCCCGATCAGCGTGAAAACTAACGCTCGTGCACGTGCTTTATGTAACGCCCCAACTCCTCCCAGAATTACGCCTCTTTGAATATGCAAATCAATATAAATCGCCCTTAAGCTCAGCCTTCTGTGAAAAGACAATGGGAAAAGCACGGGGGAAATATAAGAATTTCAGCGAATACCAAGTGGAGGCAAAGGAAAAACATACTATTTGTTCAAATAAACCGTGGTATAATCAACAAAAGGAAGTTGATCGAGTGACATAGCGTGTTGGAGAAACTTAAAAGCTCACGTTCACAAAATCGCACAGTGCCGGAAATAAAAAGAAGTCACATATCAAAGTCGCCGTGAAAAGCCGAGTTGTAGCCCACTGTCTGAGTGTCATATTAAAGCTTATAAGGGTACAGAGAAAAAAAGGCACACAGTGGGGAAAAAGCAGAAAATGTCAACTTCAATCTCGACATTTCCACTTTAATCACGTAGTTTATTTTGTCATTAAAGTAGAACATCATAAACTTCATCTTAAAATCGTTTAATTAACCAGTTTCTCAAATCACATCGTAATTAAAGTAGCACGTTAAATGCTTTGTTTTGTATTTGATCTTCTATGTGCCTGTGTGTGTGAATCACTACTTGCTTCTTAAACCGCTCTCTTCCTCCAACTGGACACAGAATCCATTACATTCGTGATATTACAGCTCTCTGAATAACTAAAATACTGAGATGTATACGTGATATCATTTTCATGATGATAGGAGTTAAAGCACGTTATTAAACATGTGTTTCACTTCGATGAAATAATTTATTGCAGCAGTACTCGGGAGCGGCTCTAGGCTTGTGGTGGCACTGGGCAGAGGAAGAATCGGTGGCTCCTTCGCCCGCCAATGTCAGTAAAGTAGCTTATGCACGGTGGATGGCCTCGTCCGTTGCAGACACTGCATAGCCGCCTCGTGCTCATGACACAAGCATTTAACTTTTGCCGAAATTTGTCGCTGCGTTCTTAGCTGTGTTGTTATTTTCTCTTTCTGTGTTATATTGAATATATATTGGCGTAGCCGTCACTGCAGTCAGTGCTTTTCTTTCCCCAAGTAACCGATCGCCACACAATCAGCTCTGTAATAGAAGTTAAGCCATCTGTAAGCTTAGCCGATTCTTCAAAACGCTTAAAGAACATTGAAATATCTTCGTAGTACATGTTTAATTATTCTATCCTTAACGACACTCCCAGTGAAGAATATAGATTATTTAAATGAAGTTAAAGTTTTATCTGTATAATTTAATAAACATATTTTGCTGCATTTCACCTTAAAAATGATACCGTCATCATATGTAAATCGCGCTTTATAAAGTGGCTCAGGTTGTGCGATATTATAACTGTAGTGCAAGTTTACAGTGGGGTGATTGTACTTATTAGTAGGCCTACAAACAGTTCTACAAGGTGCAATTGATTGAGTGCATTTAAAGTTCTTGAGATGAAACTGTTTCTGAACCGCGAGGTCTGTACAGGAAAGGCTTTAAAACGTTTTGCAGTGGCTGAGACAGCGTGACAGCTGTATACAGATAATTCTCTTTCCGATCAGCTGCTGCTGTGATTCACACTCAGATACAGTGATATAAATACTCCGAGTGGTGCAGTGAGAGTAATATGGAAAAAGATGATCCGCTGTGGCAACTCCTAACGGGAGGAGCTGAAAGAAGAAGAAGAAGAAGAAGTGAGAGTAACAACACTAAAGCAGTTATGGTATTTGGAATACTATGGCTGTTCCCTGGACCATTATATTGTTACAAGTTAATTACAATCAGATGCGTTACACTAATAAACAATATGCGGTTAGTTTCAGTGTATTTATAAAGCCGTGTCAGGAAAATAATGAGTAACCACACAGGAACAGTAGCACTGCTTTGACGCTGGGTGCCGCCAGTCTGCAAAACCGAGCGGAGAACTTGCGTACGACAAGGCATAAGGTACCGTGGAAAAGTGCGTGGCTTTACGCCAAGTGTAGGTTTTATACATCGCGATTTGAATATGGAAAAGTTCTTATGCAACATTTCTGTGCGTACGCACCGTTTATACATGAGGCCCCAGGTAACTTAATGTGCACATATGTTGGGCATGAGCCAAAACCAGAATAGCCACAGAATATTGACTATACCTGTAAATTGTTGTTACTGCAGATTCTCCTGTGAATCCCTTTAAAACTAACAATAAGAATATGACATTATAATGACGATTACTGGCCAGCAATTAGGAACCATACTGTGTGTTAACACACAATAGGACCGGCTACCAGGGTAGATATTTTCAAGCCACTAAGACTTTCCTGGGTAGTCACTCATGTCTTTTGTTTAAAATAAATAGGCACAATAATTTAATAGCCATTTGTGTGTTCAGTGACTGAATTTGCACCTGGAGAAATGCCAATGTGTCTGCAGTCAGTTCCAGTAACATAAGAGGAGATAAATTAGATATGAAACAAAATGTAGCTGAAAAGATTTGTGCCCATGGCACTCGGGTTGTGTCTGCAATTAATAATTACTTCAGCTTTAATATATTGGCATGTGTCATGTTGCTGGTGTGGGCATATACCAGACTTTTGTTCTTTAGCTGCCTATTATTGCTGTATTAAAATTGACCAAACTTAATGGGAATTTAAATTTATGTACAAAAAAGAAAATCGACAAGAGTACTGCATGAGTGTGCACTTAGAAACAGGTGTCACTTACAAACTGTACATCAGGTCTGCCTCTTATGGGGATAGATTTGAATGGTACACCTGGTGAAGGATTTTGGAGGGACATGGTGACTTACTCATCTCTCATTTCATCTCTCTCTGTCTCTCAGGCAGACTGAGCCCATCCTAGAAGATCAGAGAACTTACTTCTGGTAGCACCCCTTCACCACCACTGGCATAAGAAACCAACAAATGAGGGAAAGGTCATCAGTATTATGACCAGCACGGAAAAGTCTACATCAGCATGGGAGAAGACCCCAGATCAGGGAGATAAAAATAGGAGGGTCAAGGTGCAAGGCAAGAGGAGCTCACAGTCTGTTGGCATCAACATGCACAGTTTCTGGTTTCCCAACATTTTCAGTATCTTGTAGAGCTGGATGGTGATTTTGCGAACTCTGAGGTGATAGGGATGGGAAGCCCCATAGGTCACCACAAAACTAGTCCACAGGAAAGGAAAAGTAGTGACATTATGGGACTCAAATCATTAAGGGATTGGGACACAGGTCTGCTCCAGAGATACAGTGCCCTCCACTATTATTGGCACTACTTGTAAAACTTAGCAAGAAGGGTTAGAAAAAAATCCCTGTTTGCTGAAGAACTGTCATCTTGCACTGAAAAAAATGACAGACCTGACTTTTAATTGAAACAAGTTGATTCACAGAAAAGCAAAGCCCTCAGCAAGAAATAAATATTTTTAACAAAAACACACATGCCACAATTGTTGGCATCCCTGCATTAAATACTTTGTACAACCTCCCTTTGCCTATATAACAGCACAGAGTCTTCTCTTGTAACCTTTTCTAAGGTTGGAGAATACACAGCATAGCATCTGAGACCACCATTCTTCTTTCCATCATCTCTCCAGATCATCCAGGGTCCTCGGCCCTCACCTGTGTCCTCGCCTCTTCAGTTCACTCCACAGGTTTTCAACAGGGTTCAGGTGACAATTGGGACAAGGTTCTTTTCATTATAGCCACCCCTGTTTTTACACCAAACTCACTTTCTGTGTTTATTGCCAAAAAGTTCAATATTTGTGAAGGTGAAGAGAAATGGTAATGGTGGGCTAGACTATACAGACAATGAAACAGCAAATTTGCATTTTATTGAAGTTTATATGTGTGAAGAAGTCAATAACCTCCCAAAAGTGACAGGGACTACTAAGGAGGTACTTAGTGGCTTTGAAATTATTGAGGGAAAACTGCTGCTTGGATTAAATAGGCTGAAATCTAAAACAAAATCACCAGGAGCAGATATTTACCCTTGTGTGCTTAAGGAAGTTATTGAGTACATAGAAGTCTTTTCATATATTTATCGAGAATCCCTGCACACTTGGGAATTTCCTAAACACTGGAGGCTAGCAAATATTACCCTGCTGTAGAAAAGGGTGATCTGCCTTATCCATGTAACTATTGGACAGTAAGCTTAGCAAGCATCACAGCTAAATTAATGAAAACAATTAATACGGAAAATATCAGGCAGCACATGTCTAGAACTGGTGTACTAGCAAATACTAAACATGGGATCACACAAGGAAGGCTGTTTTTCACCAATATGCTGAAATTCTGTAAGGAAACAAACAAACAATATGATCACGGAGGTGCATATGGTATTATTTATCTTGATCTTTTAGAAGGCTTTTTGATAAAGAACCACATGAGAGGCTAGTGATCAAATTTAAAAAAGAGTGGGAATTCAGGGTGCAGTCTGTAGGTGAGTACAAAATTGTATGAAACACAGGAAGAGTAGGATTTTGTTGAGGCAAACTTTTTCAGAACGGTGTGATGTTAAAAGTGGTGTCTCTCAGGGATTAGTACAATGGCCACTGCTCTTATTAACCTCATTAGTGTTACATTTTTTTGTCATAAAAACATGTAAAAAAAAAAGCTTTGCATATTTTGGCTTGAAAAATTACCCTGTTATTTAATTTATCATTCTACTGCAAAACCTGTAAAATACAAAAATTACGAAGTCATAAATGTAGAAAGTATAAAAATACAAATAATAATTATGAATAATAAAAATATGAACAGCACACTGCACATGTGCGAGTGACAAGAGTGTCACTATCTGTTTCCACTGACTGTTTCAATTTCAATGCCTGAAGACAGATTCACTTCATCATCACTACTGATGAGGGGGGTTTCTTACGAGACCCCATTATGAGGCTAGGAGAAGATGATGAGTTTACACCATTGCCAGAGTAATGCTCAGCATTAACATTGTTAGCACTTTTAAAGTCTGAGTAATTCTCAGGTCTTACGCGATACGTGTCTATACTGTTGCCTAAGTGGCACTCAGGACGAACGCTTTCAGCACTGTTTTTACAGCCTAAGTGACGCTCAGGTCTATGGAGGTTAATACACAAACAATCTGGGCAAGAACAGAATCAACAAGCTGGTTACATTTGCAGCTTATATGAAACAAGGTTGAAGGGTGGATGATTTAGAATCAGCTAAACTGTTACAAAATAACTTTGGCAGCATACAGACTCTAGAAGATGAAATTTAACTTACTGTATATACTCACGTATTAGTCAGGTCTTGAAATCTGAAAAATCGATCATAAAATCAGAACCCGGCTTATATGCCCATTCAAAAATGCAACATTGAATTTTTTTTTTTTTTTTTTACATCTTCTTGCCTCTTCAATCTCACATCAGTTCCTCAAACAAATCAAATTTTGTTGCAACAGCGTAATTATCAAGGGATGCAAATCACAAATCAGTGCAAACGTTGCTTCAGAATAGTTCTGGTATTACCGTGTGGTCACGTAGACACAACAGAGAGAGAAAGATGGGTTAGGAGCACATGCTGATAAAGTGCATTGCCGCACCCACATAGGAAAAAGGCTATGTGCTCCGTGGTTACTCTCTCAGGTGGGCGTTACCATATCATAATCTCTTGTACCAATAGCGTGCGTTTTCCACATTCAACTTATACGGCCGACATTATAAAATACCAGAAATTAACCGTAAAATCAAATCTCCACTTATCCGTGAGTACATACGGTAAGTATTACATGAATGAGGTAAACATGTTAGATTTGAATACACAATCGGAGGTCTAAACCATAAAAGTACACCTTATGAGAAGTCATAATCATCACTATCTACATCTTTACAGTGAACAGAAGTGCTCAAGAAGTCTAAGGGCTCGTTTATACTTCATGCTCAGAACGCCTACGCGCATGCATCATGGATGCCACGCATTCCGAGGATTCATCTGTCGTGTCCTCTGAGCAGGTCCTCAGAAATTAACGCGACGCATGCACGAGTTGCAGTACCAGCAAAAACCCGGGGCTCGCAGTGTGATTAAGGTTGGAATGTGACGTCAGAGTCTCTGTTTACTATCTACATAGATAGATAGAAAGCCTCTATGTGGATCCTACGGGATCGATGTGCGCAGTTCGATTTTTGATGAATGGTTCGATGTGGTGAAGCAAAATGGCGACATACAGGTGCATTCGTGGTGCTTTTATATTCAAGCGTTGCATATTCCTGATCATAATGACACAATACATTTTAAAAGTCTCACATACCATCTTTTGTGCTGTCTTTTTTTTGGCAACTTAATAACTGCAACATAATTAACTGCACTGTATTTGAGCCACAGAGAAAAAAAATGAAGGACATGGTGAAAACGTGTATTTTGTGATTAAAGTGGATATTTCGGCTTTAATCTTGAAATGTCCACTTTAACCTCATAGTTTACTTTATCATTAAAGCAGACCATCGTAAACATAATCCCAGTTTTTAATCGCTACAAGCTTCTTGGACCTGACAGCAGCGGCAAGCAGCAATAGATCACCACACAGAATACATTAAATGTATGATATTCCAACTCTCTGCAAATTTAGAATCCTTAGATGTATACTTGATATCATTTTCATGATGAAATGCATTAAAGTGTGTATGTTACATTTTACAGATAAATTGTTAATTTTGTTTAAATAATGAATACTGTTAATAATTACACACATGGGGGTGACACGGTGGCAGAGCGGTAGCACTGCTGGCTTGCAGGGAGTCACGTCACTGGTATTGCCCGTTTGGAAGAAAATCTGAGCACACTGTGGAAACCCAGCAGGAAAACATGCAAACTCCAAAGATTTGCAGATTTGGGGATTTGGTGCCACTAAAATGACGCCAGTGTATGTGAGTGCTTGTATTCACCTTGCAATGAGCTGATGCCCCGTCCAGAGATTGTTTCTCACTCGTGCCCAATGCTTGCTGGAATGGACATATCCCTGGATTGATGGATTTAATCAATAAACATCCTTTTCAGAGATATTACCATAAGGTGTCATCAGAATTTAATGGGTGTTTCAGGCAATTCACAACACAGAGTAGCCGAACTTGTTCTCACCATGATAAGATCTTGCACTGCCACATGCTAGATTCCTCCAAGTTTTACGTAAAGTACGCGTGCAAGTATAAACAGTAAAACACTTGCGTAGCAGGAGAGTCCACTGCAGTATGCATCGCGTGAAGTATAAACCCGGCCTATTAGGTTATATAGTATGATGTGAAAGTGCAAGTCAAAGGAGGTTATATTTAAGTTATACAACATACTAGTGATTACTCATCTCATCTCTCCATATTACAAAAGAAAAACAGAAGTAATAGAGAAAGTAAGAGGAGAATGACTGGGCTGAATCCTGGAGACACTGAAGGAGTTGAACCTTTTCTGATTAAGCAAGTGGAGATTAGGAAGGGACATAATTTTTTTCATAATTCTGAAGCGTTAATACAGGAAGTTACAGTTGTAACTTTAAAGAACATTCTGAAACAAGAACACTGTTATAAACTTGTTAGGAGCAGGTTTCACAAAAACATTGGAAAGTTTTTGTTACGTAAATACCGATAAGACACAAGGAGAGCAGGACTTTAGGGATCATCAAATCACAAATGAATGTTATTTTGGACAGTCTTGGTGACCTTGTTGGGCTGAGTGGCCTGTTTCCATCACAACTTTTCTAATGTTCTAATGTACTCATAGCACTTTAATGGCTTTAGGTACACAATTCATGAAAGTAATTAATCAGGTTCACAGATCATCCATTGCCTCATGAAATACATCCAAGCTTTGGCTATTCATTGGATTTTTCTTTTTTTTCCTCTCAGATACAACTTTGTTTTCAAAATATATTTGACTTTTGCTTAATTGCTTATTATTTTTACAGATTGTTACCTTTTTATGGCACCTTTTTCTTGTTGATTTTTTTGTTATTTTCTCACCAACAAATACTGGATTGTGACTGTCACTACAATAAACCTCTATAACTTTGGTTCCCAAGTATTTGGTGCTTTATCTATGTTATGGAGCATCTTGAGTGCTGTGCGGCTATGAACTATAAGCAAGCACTGACACATGCCAATGTATTGTGACACATTCCCCATACTGAATGTCACTTGTGACGTGGCATATAGTGCATTCTGGGAGTGCAATGCATCCAAGAAATGCAGTCTCAAATTGCAGAAACTATAAAATGGCAACATGACTCACTTAAAAATAAACAATTTTAAGAATATTCACTGATTCATAACTCAGCTATTAACACATAGTACTCATGCAATAATTAAACTACCAAAGAGACAAAATAAAGCAACAGAAAAATGTATTTGAAACAAAAAATATTAGTGAACTGACCCAAATCATAACATTAGTTAGGCGAAAGAAATTCGACAGTCAAAAGCCACTATGCTTTAGATTTATTTCTTTCTTATGTGTGGCATCTTCCTTTGTCAAATGAATGAAGTGAACACTGGATTCAGTTTTGTTAAAGAAGGATTTGTTTATATATATTGAATGCACTGGAAAATATACAGTATATACATATTGGGAGACATTTTAAGAATATTAATTATCTCAGTTAATGTAACTTAACTTTGTGGCTCTTACTTTCTGTTCTCTAGGTCTTTTTGTGAAGTTACATCAGTAGACTCTTTCATGTGATGCTTAAAATCTCTCATTCACTTCAATCATTTGACTCTCACTGAAGTTTCACTCTGGTCTTCTGAAATGACTTGACTTGTCCTTTGTCTGCTGTATTGTTTTCCCAGGCTGTTCATGTACTCAGCCGTATTCTTTAGCTGTGTTTTGATTTTGTACAGATTAGCCTCCATTTGCATCATGGGATAAGAACTAATTAAATCTTTTCTCTGGTCAACAAATGTTATGGAACTATATTCTACTTTGTTTCAAATACAGCAATGAATGATGTAAGGGGAATGGATAGAGGAAGGTGATCTCTCCTTTAAATTGATAACTCAATGAATACCACTTTACTCAAGACTTACTGTTGATAAAACCTTGAGTCCATCAATGTAACATAATAAAATACCTCCCATTTGTCTGATGTGCCTCTCTTTATTGTCCATGCCATGATAACAAAAGTATAGGAACTGTTTCTAGGAATTGAGGGAGCACTGTTCTGCATCTCAAAGAGAGGATTTGGAAGGTGACTAAAAGGAAATTGCTATAACTTTTATAATAACTTTTTTTTTAAAACAATTCCAGAAATTTGACCCCACCCCATGAAAATAATAATGTAGTTATTAGAAACAGCAAAATGAAATGTATAAAATAAAGACAGCAGTTCAAGTTACAGTGCTGAACTAGAAAAAGCATAGTCTGATGACCTCTTCTGCACTAACTCATGAACAATACCTCAAGGTACTAAAACTTCCCCACTCAGGGTACCTGCTCATCTCCAACATGCAGTGAACAAGCTATTCCTTTATTCAGGAGATATTTAAGAGATATTAACGGATAAGTTTGGTATTTTTCAGGTTCCCGTAGTACAAGCTGAGCCTGCAAACTGAATGCATACCACTCTAGCCGTCAAGTTATTTCTCGCAGAAGTCACTCCATATTCCTAATTGTTGAAAGATGGAAAAAGGTCCATTAAATGGGAAGTCAAGATTCAAAACTTGCCCGACGGTTCACTCAATAAAACTAAGGTTGTGTGTAGTTACTGTCAAGCCGGGTTTAGCCTACAATATAATATGCAAGCCAAGCATTCATTTTACACTAATAGCATTAGCCCGGGTAATATGCAACAGACCACGCTTTACAGTGTTTGGCAGAAACCAATGGATGTGTCAACCTCCAGCAAATTAACGGTAGCAATTGCTCAATTGCTAAATGGATAGCCACAGCATGCAGGCCAATTTATATAGTGTAGGACAAAGGTCTGCGTGACATAATTCAGATCGCGTCCAACGACCCAACTTATGAATTACCCTCAAGAGCCACAGTCGTAACTAGTATACACAAGCTGTATGATTCAGAGAGAGCAAAACTAGCTAAGGAGTTGGAGATCACTGAGACGGTCGCCCTTACTGGTGACTACTGGACATCACTTGGAAATCATAGCTACCTCAGGGTTACAACCCATTATATCGACGAACAGTTGAAACTGCATTCACATGCTTTGACGGTCATGAAAACATTCTGTCACAGTGTCTCTGCAGAATAGTGCATTTGATGGCGTACTTTCCAAATGGTGAAAGTTGGTGGGGCATTCAAGCACAGTCCATCAAATGCTGCAGAACTTGAGAAACAGCAAGTCGCGCATGGCCTGAAGACTGAGACATTCGTACAAGATGTGCCGACTAGATGGAACTCCACTCTGGAGATGGTGAAGCGTGTGCGAAGAAACGAACAACCACTAAAAGATGCACTAGCCCTACATAAAGCCAACGAGGCCATGTCAACAAATGCTGAGCTGGAGAAACTTCAGAAGCTTGAGGCATTGCTCGAACCCTGCAGGTAAAACACGTTTTTTTTTTTTTTTTTTCTTCTAGCAATCTCGCACACTGCCATTAAAAAATTTGCGTCTCCATCGGTCATTAAATACATATAGTGGGAGTGTGGAGTCTCTTACTTTAGCGGCAAGTTCTTTTTTCATACTGTTGGACATTTGATCAGTCCTTTAGCATATGCTTTGTCATGAGTCAGATTGATGTTTATGCCATTTTAATGTAGTAAATATGAGTGGGCCAAATTTTGTGAAGGGATGCTCGTCTTTTGCGAAACAGTAAGCAATGTTTACTTTGATTTTAAGAACCTCCTCATTAACTTTTATTTTTTTCTGTGCCATTAGCAGCAGTCATAGATGATGACATGCCATGTGGGTTTTTTATTGACTTTGTTTTCTGAATGGCTATGCTTATACGTTATTCCATTTTAAAATCAGCTTTCCAGTACTGTGCGGCATTGTGCCTGCCAACATTTCTGCCTATGCTTATCAGTACCTGCAAAACATTTCATTGATCATAAAAAAGGACTGGGAAATCTTTTATTCACTGTGCGTTAAACTGGTACTTTTTTGTGTCAGATAATGAGACATTTAGTGGCAGGGGCTGCCTCCTCACATGACACAACAGTAGTATCGCAGAGTTTTATTTGGATTTTTGAGGGGTGTTTGCCATCCTCTACTCGTTGCCTATTCTCTCCCGTGAATGTTGTGATATTACATTACAGCATATCCACAAAGAATGAAAATTCGATTAAAAAAACAAACTGTCACACTGTGTAGACCTAATAAAGTCCAGTTATAGTTTAAGTATGACTACTATGTAATCCTCAAGTCTATCTTACAGCTGTTTTGGTATTGTTTTTTTATGTATGAGTGAATGCAAATGCATACAAGGCCCTCACAATTTAATTGATTTTGAACTGATTTTGGGAGATACTTTACTGAACTCCTTGGAGGAGAGAAGTTTGTTTCATGTTCAGTGGTGCTGCCCGCTTTATGCCATCTGTCTTGGGTGATGGAGAGTTCAGAGGATGACCCAGCCTATATAATAAAGTTCAAGAAAACCTTCATCATCATGTGTTTTACAATATAAGCCCAATTGTTTGTTTTCTATGTTCAGCATCGCATAGCCCTAAAGTATGAGTGAATAAAGCCTCCTCACAGTTAAAGTTTTGACTTTTTTTCCTCATGTTCCGGTTACCTGAATACATGAAGTACATTTATATGCCCTTATATTGTGTCCAATCTACTTAATATGGTCTGATTGCGCTTAAAAATCTTTGTGGTAAAATTTCAATGTTAAAAAAATAATAAATTTGAGATTAATCACGAGTAAACTTTTTGATCGCTTGACAACACTGTGTATATACACATACACACCATATTTGTTATGTTTGACTTGAAAAATATCTACCTTACCAATTAAGAGATTACATAGCATAAGTGTCTGAAATTTGAATAAGTAAGGGATAGGAAGGGAGTTAAAATTGTTCTTCAGCAAAACCACAATCATTCAGGTTTAAAAAAAGTTTTACCCTCACGTTAGAGTATTTCTTCATACACTAGATAGTATAAATAATTAAGGTTAAAATAAATGGCATTTCAGCACTACGTTGGGGTAAATGGCCCGTTATCTTGTATAGACCTGTGTGTTTATGTGTAAAAATGAAGGAATACTGTAAAATTGATTACCCGTCGCTCAACTAACCATCGTTCAGGGTCAATAAAAAAAAAAAAACAAACAAACATTGTGCACACCAGCACCTACCTATTACGATACCATATGGTATGCTGCAAGCTATACTCATTAGAACAACTGTCCCTTGTGCTAGCACTTACTACTCCTACCAGGCACCACGTGTCAGGCCGCAATTTCAAATGACAGTGTCAGTTACGTACCTTCTGTTTTAATTGCATTTCGTATTTTCGAATTCTCCTTTGTTATAATTAATTTCTTATACTTTATGATGGCCAATAAACGTATGCGTGTGGTGTTGGAATTGTCACAAAAAATTGAAATCAATAAACATCTACGAAATGAGAATTTACAGAGTAGGAAGAACAACAGTGAACAAAATAAAGTGTTATGTGTCAAAATGGAAACCACCGACGGTAATGTTATTCTGCATTAATGTTCATTTGTATTATAATTCTCTTTAAATTGTGTTATATTTTGTTAATATATTATGATGTGCAGGCAGCTTGTGATGTGTAATGCAGGAGCAGAAAGGGTGGAATGAATGATGTGAGTGATGGGACTGGATGAAGGGCTTCTGTTCTGTATGAAGCAGATACAGTATGCCTCTTAGGAGATGAGTGAAAAGAGAAGTTAGAAGAAAAAGAAAGGCACGGCAGAAGGAAGTTTTGAGCACGAAGTCAGGAGACAATAAGCAGGACTATCTGCAGTATAGAGAAAGATAGAATTAATTGGTAGGAGATTAAAAAAAGCTTTCCCTACTAATCAGTTTATCGTTTTGGAGGTGCTCTCCATAACCCAGATAACAGAGTATAAGACAGGGCACCGTTTGTTACGGAACAAAGACTCCAAATAAAATGTAGCAAACTCCAGTACCTCTGGAGTTGTATTTTCTCATTATGCTAGTTGTTACAATATTGTATGAATTAATTTTGTTAATACTATATTTTGTTTATGCAGCTTTGTTTTGTCAATAAATGACTTTTCACTAAACTAATCTACTGTATATCATTTTTAAAGTAGCTGTTCCGTTATCGGGCGGCACGGTGGCGCAGTGGTAGCGCTGCTGCCTCGCAGTTAGGAGAACCAGGTTCGCTTCCCGGGTCCTCCCTGCGTGGAGTTTGCATGTTCTCCCCGTGTCTGCGTGGGTTTCCTCCCACAATCCAAAGACATGCAGGTTAGGTGGATTGGCGATTCTAAATTGGCCCTAGTGTGTGCTTGGTGTGTTTGTGTGTGTCCTGCGGTGGGTTGGCACCCTGCCCAGGATTGGTTCCTGCCTTGTGCCCTGTGTTGGCTGGGATTGGCTCCAGCAGACCCCCATGACCCTGTATTCGGATTCAGCGGGTTAGAAAATGGATGGATGGATGGATGTTCCGTTATCCGTCTTTTCTCTTATACATCACAGCCTTGGTCTTAACCCCTGACAGGTAATTTTATTGTATTTTACTCTTAATGTATTAACAAGAAATTTAAATAAAACTATTAAACATTCAATTCTGATTTAAACAGATTCATGTAAGAAAAAGTGTATATCGTTATTTAGTACAGACATACAAATTTAAATTGAAAAAAAATGACAAAAATAGAAATAAATCACAAAAACAAGTACAAAAACAGAAATAAAAAAGAGAGAGAAATATCTAACAAACCAACTATTTTCAAAGTTTTAAATTTTACTTACCAGTAGCAACTGATCTGACCAATATTGAATCAAGATTAATAACAGGACTAAAGACCGTTTTTAAGTCTGATCTGCCACCTTCCACATATTTAGTACGAAAGCGTAAAACAAATCTGTCATCTACACGTTGCAAAAGAATAAGCTGATCTTCCAGCAAGAGAGCCTGGAGCTCTACAATAGAAGAAAAAAAAAAACACAACAATCAGTTTCACATATCTCCAGATCAGTGCAGACATTTCAAAGCCATTACTCAATTAATAAACATTACAGTCTCAATACTAAGGACTCCATTTAGTATTTCCCTTGGAAGCTACAGCCTTATGCTGGAAGCACTGTGCATAAAGCAGAAAAATGCCATTAACAGGACACCAGACCATTGCAAGACCCAGCCATTTTCATACCCAAACTTGCACTAAAATATTAGAAAATTTGGAATCGCCAGCTAACTTGACACACATATTTTTGCGGGATGTTGGAAGGAAACCCCAAAAAAACACATGGAGAATGTACAAACCCCACATAGACAATAGCTGGATGTTAAATTCTAACCCAAGATGCTACAGTATATCAGTGATGTAGCAGCACAAAGTACTGTGCAACTGTGCCACCCTAAAACACCTTCAGTAAAGGCAAATTTACTAATTCTCTTATAATTATAAACACTTCAATCAGGTCCCCTCTTAATCTTCTTTTGTTTAAACTGAAAAGACTCAGCTCTTTTAATCTTTCCTTATAACTCATCCCCTGTAGCCCTGGAATCAGCCTAGTCACTATTCCATGGACGTTTTCTAGCGTTGCTATGTCCAGCTGCACACAGAACTCCAGATGAGGCCTCACCAGTGTGTTATGAAGCTTGCGTATAACCTCCTTGTGACTTGCACTCCACACATCGAGTTATATAACCTAGCATTCTGTTAGCGTTTTTAATGGCTTCTGAACACTGTCTGGCAGTCCACTACGACTCCTAATTCCACTTTAGTTTGGTATTATTTGCACACATAACCTGCTTGATATTTATGTTCCTATCCAGATCATTTATATTTATTAAATATAGTAGTGGTCCTAGCACTGACCCCTAAAGGCCATCATTTTTAACAACTCCCAATTCTGACAAAGTTCTTCACACCATATAACTGCTTTCTGTGTTTTAGGAAAAAAAATCATCCATCTACATACTACTCCCTGAACTCCACACTTTTAAGTTTGATGCTTCTCATGTAGGACCTTATCAAATGCCTTCTGAAAATCAAGAGAAATAATATGATATGCACCTCTAGTTTTTCCTCATAGAATATTAGCATATTGGAAAAAAATACAACCCCTCTGTCTGAGCACATGTTGACTATTCACTAACACTTCTTTCTTTATTTAATGCTCAATCTTCTCCTTAATTCCTTCCATTAATTTACCTGTGATGCACGTTAACCTTACTGGCCTATAGTTACTTGGATCTGTCTGATCACCCCCTTTTTCACATAATGTGATAATATTTCCTATTTTCCAGTCCTTAATGACTTTCTAAATATATATTTCTCAAGAGTATGGGCACTTACTACCCTCCTTAAGCATGTAAGGATTAATGTATCTGGTCCTGGGGATTTGTTTGATTTCAGCTCAGCCTATTTGGATCCACCCCTGCTCTGGCCAGGAGTCTATACACCCTTTCAGGAAATGCACTGTGTGAGACTCCCTGTTTCTGGAGGGAACATGTGCCTTAATCCCCCTAATGATTGAGTTCTGCTCTATCTCCATTTCTCCTCTACTGGAAAATACATTTGAGGTGACTCGTTGGGGCTCTGCATACGTGTCTACCGCCTCAGAGTTTTCAGAGTTACCATTCAACTCTGCAAAGTCCTGAAAATGGCCAGTTCTAGGGTTGACGCCCCCTTTAACTTGCATCTATGTCCTACTGAGACCCACCTATTTTTAACTGGTCTGGTGTCTCTTCCCACTCCAGAATTAGGGGTGCACACCATCTCTGTAAAGGACACCAGGGCCAGGTCCACCAATTCTCTACTACAAAGCAGGCTAGCTTTCTCCTCAGCTTTAGCAACACTGAGCTCAACGTGCCAGATCATTTGACATCTCCTGCAGATGTAGCCTTGAAGGAACACCAACTCATTAAAGCCACCCTCCAAAAAGTCTAACAAACAGGACTTGCATTGTATTGACCTCATTATTAAAAATCAGAATTTGTATTATAATTAAAATATTACTCCCTACCTACACTGTTCGTACTTTCAATGTGTTCCTCCTTATTAATGAACACCTAATGCAGCCCCTGCTCTCTTGTTAATGCTAACTCTTCCTTATATGAGTCCTGGTAATCCTTTTCACATCCTAATTTTTTCTCACTAAGAAAACCTGATTACTGAATACTACATGTTGCTATGACGGTGGTCATTTACTTATTCATGCAATGGTGTCTACCATTGCTTTCCCTGCTCTGTGCCCCTTAAGTTTACAGTTTTTCTAATGCAGAACCCCTTTAAGCCTTCAGGCCCGGTCTGCTGCCCACAATACACTCAAAATCAACACTTTCTATCATATAAATGAAGCTTATGTCCTATCTCGTTACTAGAGCTAATTCATCCAAGTATGAACAATATGTATGGCATTATCTATTTATTCTTTTCATACATTAATATACTCTCACTAAGGAACTATGTTTACTTTTAACTATTAGCTTTGAACACAAATTACTTTTCAGAAACTCAACTACTTTTGCTTGTGTGTGTGAGGGAAAAAAACAAAAAACAGAAAAGCTTCCAAAGTGGGAAGAAAAGCTGTACAACACCCAAATGTTTAGTAGCAAAACATAAATATTAATTAACTCCCACACAGAAGTAACATTCAGTATTCAGCACTTCTTCCACTTCAATCCTCAATTATGATGTCAGTATCTCCAGCGAAGCCATTATGTAGATAGGCAGACAAATATTAAAATACTTTATTCATCCCAATGAGGAAATATAAAACTCTGGAGCTGACCACTCTTTTTTGATAAGGAACTCCACTACTGGGCCATTCTGGATTTGGAGGTACACCCCCACCCCCACTTCCTCCTCCAAATTACTCATTGAGTCTTCCCAAGGCTCCCACAAGACATGCAGGGCTTTTCTCTCTTTGCATCCTTGTCTAGTCGCATCATTCTCTTATCTTCATTCTCTATTATCAGCTTCTTAAAAAACTCCCAACTCTTAATTTGTCTCAGTCTTCTTCCTTTGCTTCTCAATCCTCCTTCTCTGGGAATTTAAATTTACCAATTATTAAACATCACCCTAGGAAAATATCCAGCCAAGTTAAATTTGGAAATAGTCTATATCTATATGATATTCTCTATGGTGTTCCACAAGGCTCTATCCTGGGTCCTCTGCTCTTTGTGATCTCCAAGCTTCCGTTAGGTCAGATTATTTCAAGTCATAACGTGAGCTACCACAGCTATGCTGATGACACACAACTGTATTTATCAATAGCATCTGATGACCCTGACTCTCTTGGTTCACTGACACAATGTCCAATTTGTGGAGGAGTAGTAATTTTCTCTAACTAAATAAGGAGAAAACAGAAATCTTAGTGATTGGCAATAATGGATATAATGCTGGTATTAGAAATAAACTTCATGCATTAGGCTTAAAAGTCAAGACAGAGGTAAAGAATTTGGGGTAATTATTGAGTCTGACCTAAATTTTAAATCACTTATTAATCAAATCATTAGGACAGCATTTTTTCACTTAAGACAAATAGCAAAACATAGATCTCTTATACAGCAACTTTGCAAGATGCTGAAAAATTTGTTCACGCTTTTGTTTTCAGTCAACTAGATTACTATAACACACTCCTCTCAGGACTATCCAAAAAAGACATCAATCGATTGCAACGAATGCAGAAGCCAGAATCTTAACTATGAAAAGAAAATCCAAGCACATCTTGATGTCACTACACTGGTTACCTGTGCCATTTAGAATTGACTTTAAAATAGTGCTTATGGTTTACAAAGCCTTAAATAATCTCGCTCCATCTTATATATTGGAATGTCTGACACCTTATATTCCAAATCGTAACCTTAGATCTTCAAATGAGTGTCTGCTTAGAATTTCATGACCTAAACTTAAAAGAAGTTGTGAGGTGCCTTCTGCTGTTATGCAACTAAAATCTGGAAAAGCTTACCGATAGAAATTCACCAGGATAATACGGTAGAGCACTTTAAAAATACTGCTAAAAACCAATTATTTTAACATGGCTTTCTTGTAGCTTCATTTTAGAGTAACCCTGATATTCTGTATATGCATTTAATTATTGTTGTTATCATGGCTCCACAATCCATATTAACCCCTGCACCACCACCACCTGATCAGGGCACCATGCAGTCCCTACACTGATAGATTGAAGGCCAGAGGTCCACATGACCATCATTATCCAATTCTTCCACAAGAAGCCTATAAACTAAGACGACTGATTTAGATCATTTATGTTAGCTAGAATGCCCAGTGGGTGCTGGAAGGTCTTGTGGCCTTGAAACCCCTGCAGATTTTTTTTTCTGTCTTTTTCCTGCTCATTGGACCTTACTTTATTCTTTGTTACTTAGTATTGCCTACTCTTATAGATTTTTCTTTTTTTTTCTTTGTGCTATATAAATAAATGTTGTTGTTGTTATAGCTCCCTGTACGTACCTCAAAGTGTGTCTGACTTGTGTTTACTGTGCTGTGCATCCCCCCATGGGTGCACTAGGAATCTGTCTCCACAAGTTTCAGGCCTGCCCTTCTGATGCTTGCTTCTGGTCCAAAAGAAGTCCATAAATGTTCTTTTTTTTACATTCATGATCTACTGCTTTTCCAGACACTTATACTGCTAGGTTCCTCCCTTTTACTTCTCATGGTGAGAGCCAGTCAATCACGGAGCCTCTGAGCTTGTTATAGGAGACAAGACATCTTTGAATTTTATTTCAGCCTATTCTGTTCATAGTCTTAAATCCCAAAACTGCCCATCAACTCATCTCTCCTTTTTAACTTCTGTCAACCTTCCTTTGTCTTTTTTCTATCTCTCTCTTCCAAAATGTTCCACATTTTAATGTTGAAATTTATATATATTTTTATTTCCATACAACTTAGAGGTGCACTTCTAGTTACAACTGGAAATATGAGCACACTTCAGTCCAAAAGTGTGGTACAATGCTGAATGACAAGCAAATAAGTAGCAATAAAATATCTGCAGATACAGTAAACTGAACAATATCCTACCGATTATTTTGTCCTTCCTCACTCTCCAAAGTAAAGGGCCTTCATGGATCATTTTCTTAGTGGTCAGATCCAATTTCTGGGGTAGAAAGAAAAAAGCACTTATTTAACCCACAGCATTAATCAATCTATTGGCACTTAAAAGAGCCCACCCTCTCAGCTTTGATGAGTGAAAATGACAGTTTTAAAATCCAACCCATATTTCATGTTACATTTGGAGAATATTATGGCCAGAAATAAATAAGCAACAACATTTATTAATTTATGCTCACATTTCATGCTCTTTTTCTTTCATTAATTGTCACATTTCACAGTACGTTTGCTTATTTGTGTTTTTATTTATTTAGTTTTGTCCAAAATACTCCTCTATACAATAATACCTCACAGTGTGGAACAACAAACTAAATTAAAGCACATCTCTGGTCTAGCTCTCAATGACTGACACTGGGATGTGAACTGATGAAGCAGTTGGTTTACGCTACAGTAATCTCCATAATCAACTCTGCACCACGCTGCCAGCAAGAACCACCTTTCAAATAATAATAATAATACATTTATAGTTTTATTTTTCAATGCCAAGTGATAATTGGTATTTAAACATTTTGGGTTTGCCATAGTAACATGATATCCCTGCTGTGCCAGGTATGGTCCTTGCTCAGGTCATCCTCAATAGGATCCATGACCACTTGATTACCTACCAGCAACCGCAGCAGTCTGGCTTTATGGCTAAGAAGTCTACCATCAACCGCATACTGGCATCCTGGTTCTCATTGTGTGCAAATATAAATAAATAATCGGCAGAGTTTCCTTGCACCATTAGTCGACTCAGATGATCAAGCTGCCCTGTGGGACATTTCGAGACTTTATGGAATCCCCCCACAGTTGCTGGATATTATGGTTGGCCTTTACACTGCTATTGTGAGTAATATATAAAGTGGAGGCAGAACCTCTGCGTTTTACCCAGTTGACACTGGGGTTCGTCAGGGATGTGTTCTGCTCCTACTCTCTTCAAAGCTGGCATGGACTGAGTGCTAGGTAGGGTTGTGGGCTTCAGCAGCTGGGCGGCATCTGTTGGTGAAAAAAGATTCACCGATTTCGACTTTGCCGACAATGCTGTGATCTTCACGGAGTCAACAGAGGCTCTGATCAGGGCTCTTGATAGACTGAGTGAGGAGTCTAAGTGTCTGGGCTTGCGAGTGTCCTAATAAAACCCAACATCAGGCCATTAATGACCTCTTGGGCACAGCCATTAGCAGTGTGCCTGGCTGTGGAGAGAGTGTCAACAGTGTCATGAGGTTTACTTTCCTCAGCAGTCTTTACCTCAGAATCCTTGGGTACCGCTGTTTCGACTTTGCGTTGAACAAGCGGTTGCTCATGGAGTCCCAAATGAAGCACATTACCTGCATTGGAAGGGAGCGTCAGTTACAACAGTGGGTGATCCAGCTCGTAGGATTCTTATTACAGAGGACCTGACCGGCTGGACCAGGCCAAGGAGACACCCACATAACACCTGGTTGCCACAGATAGATGGCCATTTCCAGAGGGTGGTACTGGACCGCGGGTCTGCCCGTTTTATTGTGTGATGGGTGTGGCACCGCGCTGTACCAGTGCATGCTCCCTGACCTAACCATGGCAACTTTAGCCTGTAGGATGTCTGAATCTTTGCAAGTTTGATGGTATTGTTTTTCCTCAAATTTGCTGTGTACATCTCAGCTGTCCAATTTTAACGGTTATTCCCTTTAAATTGAGGTAAAAGTAGTGCTTGTCAGAAGCATTTGCATGCTTTCCTAGCAGTGGTTTTTAAATTTATTTCTGGGGTACCTGGGGTACCCCCCCCCAGTAAATGCAGGTTTATTCTAACCAGTTTCTCAATCACTGGGTCATTTTACTTGAATTGATGTCATTGTTTAATTAATCATTTAAGTGAAGTTTGATCCCTTAATCAAACGCTAACATTGACAAGTGGCATCAAGCTGAGTGGACACATGCAAATGAAACAGAAGGCCTGTAGCTACTTCCGTATCAGACGGACGTGTGTTCATGAGTTAATCATTGCTCAAATAACCACAAAACCTGAAAAAGCAGAATCTAAATTAAAAAAAAAATCATTTAGAAGTAACATACTGTACTGTACAGAAATGCTTGTTACATTCTTATCAAAACACAGCAAGCCCAAAAACATTCAAACTGTGATAAAACAGCTTGCTTAATTAAGGAGACCAATTAAAAACAAAGGATGATTGTGGCAAAAATCTGCAGGTAGAAGGCCCCCCAAAACTGAATATGAAAAACCCAAACTTAATGACACAGAGATTAAAAGGGTGATGTTTGCACATGGGAAGCATATTGGGCAGCACCTCAAGATATAACGTGGAGTGCAAAGTGTGATCAACCTGGCTTTGCAAAGCGTGATGAGGCGCTGGGAAAAAAAAATGTTTGCCTATGCCATCCGCACTACAATTTCAGGAACAAATTTGTCAAACCATCAAATTTGCTGTGAAGAACACTTTGGCATATTTCACCAATCAACCTGATGTCTAAATAGGGCTGTTAGGTTGAGTGTTGCTCTTTGAACATAAATCAAATGTGTAACAACAAAGAAAACATTACCTTGAAGACTATTATAACGTCATTATTTAAATTATATCTGACTGTAAACAAACAGTTGTGTGTTTTTTACTTGCACTACCGTCCATATCATATTGCTTCAGGTGCATTATGTAACAATGTGCTATTTTACAGATGTGTTTTTGCCCATCTGTTCCAGGAGCAACCTGTTTTGCAGTTCTGAGAGGTTAGCGTATTTCATCAATCATTTGAAAAAAATGTTACCTCTTAAAACAAACCCCATTCAGAGAAAGCTTTCTGGGACAGATTTTCCTACCGCTGCTGCTCTGCTTTTGAATCAAAATGTAAAATGTAATCTTGTACTGGAGATCTGCAGCTGCAACAGATTTGCAGCTGTTTTATACTAGAACTGTTAAACATCTGAGTATGCAAAAACTGACTTGCTTTCCTCATTTAAGAGAATGGCAAATGCAGTCAGGTCCATAATTATGTGTCCAGTGACACAATAATCATAATTTTGTCTCTCTTTGCCACCATAATGGATTTGAAACAAATCAAGTTGTCGTGAAGGGGTTCTTCTTCACCAAGGACAGAATTCTGCTATCATCCAGCACAGTTGTTGGTTTTCCAGAGCTTCTGGAGTTGCTGAGATCACCAGTGCTGTCCTTCTTTCTAAGAATGAACCTGATGGTTGATTTGACCACTCCTGGTGTTTCTGTTATCTCTCTAAAGGGTTTGTTTTGTTTTCTCAGACTAATGATTACTGTTTTTACTTGCACGGACAGCTCTTTAGACGTCATATTGAGAGTTCATGGTGACAGCTTCCAAATGCAAATTCCACTTTTGGAATCAACTGTAGACCTTTAATCTGCTTAATAGTTCATGAAATAATGAGGGGCCTGCTTATACTTGGCTATGGAACAGCTTTCTCAGTCAAATGTCTATATATTTATGAGCCGCTGAGAATAGGGGGACCGTGTATAAAAATGGCTGTTTTTTTTTTTTTTTTCTCTAAACAGCTCACATGATGTTTTTGTTAAACCTCTTGAATTAAAGCTGAAAGTCTACATTTCAATCACATCCTGACTGCTTTGTTTCAAATCCATTGTGGTGGTGTACAGAGCCCAGATTATGAAAATTCTTCCACTGTCCAAATACTTAAGGACCTGACTGTAACCGCTGTTTTTTCCTTTTGTTATGAAAACATCACTTGTTTAAAGAGTGTTTTCAATTTTGGCAATTCACATTTTAGTTACCCTTGCCAACGTGCAGTTTTGTGTGCAGTCTACACCTTAGCTGACTTAACACACATTGTCAAGAGTAATAAGGCGTACTTACTATTATTACTTGGCTTCTGCGTAAAGGGGAAAAGTACAATTAATTTAGGTTAGTCCTGTATGTCGGCCTTTGGCTACCTGCTCCTCCCCACCACATTCACCTGACATCCGCTGTTAAAGTTGATTCCAGCACACTCTGTCATTCACCAGCTGCATTTTTGTTATCCTTTCATGTAGCCATAAAACTGACTATATTTTGTGCTTCAGCTGCTTTAAACATTTATTCTGTATTATTAACTTTATGGAATATACCATCCAAAAATGATATTGTTAATGTTATTTACTCCATGTAATTTGTACTGGTGTCTGAGAAAAGATTTTAATCTTCTGTTTTCATGCAAAATGGAGACAAAGAGGGTTTTGACATAACAGATCTCAATGGTGACCAGTGCTCTACAATGGCGTACAATGTGAAAAACACGTCTGAAAATGTTGTTACCCATGTTGAATAATTAACATTGTGGACGCTAGGGGTCGCTGTTGCCCCATTGAACCCACCAGACAGACGTCCGGGACACACGTTTAAAACACAAAGAAGAATTTCTTTAATATTCTCTTGTAGTAATGTGTACAAAGCACCACACACTGCACAATTCTCTAATAAATCAATAATCACAATAATAATAAACAATAACCAATCCTCCACTCCTAGCAGCTCCGTTCCCCTACCACCCAACTCCAGCTCCTCCTGCTGGAAGATGACCCTCGAGGGGCTGGACGCTACGCCCCACTGTGTTTCGCTGGGGTGGGGACTGCGACAGATGGCCGGCATTTATTTTATCCCGGCCAACACTCCCAGGCTGCTAGATGGAATCCTCCCTGCAACATGGAGGTGCCCCGAATTCCCACAGGGCATCATGGACAATGGAGTTCGGCTTCACAGCCCTGCTGGATACCGTGGGGGCCGCCAGGGGACACTGCAGGGAGGCACGAGTGTTTCTATTATAGCCCAGGAGTACTCCCTAGTCACGGGGACAAAAGAAATGAAGTACTTCCGGGCTGAAGAAAAATAAGAGTTTTCATCTGACCCGGAAGTGCTATGGAAACACATGGACTGAAGGACAGAAGCACTTCTGGGTCAAGGACTATATAAAGGACAATGGGAAACCAGGCAAGTTGAGCTGGAGTTGGGAGGGAGTGTGACAGAGCTGCTGGGAGGAGAGGAGGATTGATTTATTATTATTGTGGATTATTATAATGTATTGTGGAGGTGGCGGTGCTTTGTACACATTACGAAAACAATTAAATTTATTTCTTATATTTTTACCTGGTGTCTGGACATATTGTCTGTGGGTTACACAGGGCAACATCGACCTCTACTGTCACAACATGTATGTTATCCAGTCACTTGTTCAAAAGGTGCCAAATGAACGCTTTATATTTTTTGCTAAATATTGTTAAATAACAACTTCCTGAATTATTAACACATTTTCACACACATGCGCCTGAGGCTTCTGACTCATTAGAAGTAAGCACTAGCACTCTAGGGCAAAAGAGGGGGTGCTGTCCCTGACGGTATCATCACTTCTATATCACACAGCCCTGAGAAACTACCCAATGAAGGCAACTGACTCCACCCCTTCTAGTCCAGCCACTATAAAAAGTCATGGCACTCCTGGCAGGGCTCGTCTCATTCCGGAGGATGGAGCTCCTACCCACCTATCAACTGCTCTACAGAGCATTGATCCCCCCCTTAGTCTTCATTAGCTAATTTGCTTTTATTTGTAATTATTTGTGCCATCAAATGTCTGTTTATTTTGGTAATCTGCAAATACTAAACGAGGCAACCCGGTTAGTGCTTCAATATTACGTTCATGGACACTGTGTTCCCTAGGCTTAGAACAACATACATAAACAGTCAACCTAAAGACTCATGGGATTGCCTTTTTGACTTGACGACCTGCCTCTCCTCATCATTCATTGGTCAAGACTCCTGTGTTCAATTCAAAAAGTTCTTCCTATGAGGTTTTAGTTTCCCATTTATTTGTGTTGATAATTCTGGAAATAACTATTTAACAATATTTTTGCCAAAAAAAACAAAAAAAAAAGTGTGTGTTTTGCACAATTTGAGCATACGACTGGATAAATGACATGGATTTTTTTTTTTTTTTCCCCTGGACGCTTTTCACGTTCTTTTCTGTTGCAGTGTTGGTCATTATTGACTTTCTCCATTCTGCACAAAAATATAAGATTAAATGTTCTTTCTTAGCTACCACTACAAAGTACATGAGCTAAGTAACAGAAAAAAAATATTCTGGGATGGAGTATTTGTTTACTTTAAAAGCAGTTATGGGACACAGATGGAAACTTGTTAAAAGAGTAATTATCACAGAAATGTCTTTCTTCACACAGAGAACTACAGACACTGTCACACATGTGCACCTGGCGATCACCCTCCGAGCTCGATAGAGGTAAGCAATACCACCCCAAACCAAGAGGAGGCACTGTCTCCAACTGTCCGTTCTTTTCCACCTGTGGCTCTGAGAAGACACGTATTGAGGGCATTTTACTCTGCCTGTGACACTCAGGGAAGGCCCTGCCATAAAAAGGGATGTCCCGGATGAATGTGTCTCATTTCAAACTCAATCCTGGTAAAGGATGGAGCTCCTTGTGCCCATTTGCTGTAATACTGGGTTAGAGGGTGAAGTCGCCTGCTTATATCTGTGCCCACGTGCACTGGAAATCTTTTTCTTTTTAATTCTGTTAAATGGTGTTGCCCGGCTGGCACTCCAATTGTTCCCTGTGGACTCCTCACATCTTTCAGGCGATTACAACACATGGAATAAACTACCAAGTAGCAATAGAGAGGCGGGCATTTGGGACCTTCAAATGCAACTCTGTGCTATTTTGGAGGAATTAGGCAAGTAGGACTGGTGAATTTGTTGGGCTAAATGACATAATAATAATAATAATAATAATAATACATTTTATTTATTTGTAGGTGCCTTTCTAAACACTCAAGGACACCGAACAATAGACAAAACACAGATTATAAACAAAAGTAAAATACAAAAGGTAAAATCAGACAGAGCAATTGTAATCAAAGAGAAAAAGCAGTCTTAAACAAATGAGTTTTAAGTTTAGATCTGAAAAGTGAAAATGATTCAATATTTCTAAGCTCAGGTGGTAGTGAATTCCAAAGCTGGGGAGCAGAGCAACTGAATGCACTGTTCCCCATAGTGGTAAGACGGACGAAGGGGACAATCAAGTGGATGGAGGAAGAGGATCTGAGGATGCGGGAGGGAATGGCAACATGGAGGAGGTCAGACAGATATGGAGGGGCAAGGTTGTGGAGAGCCTTCAAAGTTAGTAGGAGAATTTTGAATTGAATTCAGAACTGAACTAAAAGCCAATGAAGCTGCTGCAAAACGGAAGTGATATGGTGAAAAGCGGGGGTTCTAGTAATGATCCAGGCAGCTGAGTTCTGGACCAGCTGAAGCTTATAAAGAGATTTGCGAGAAAGACCAAAGAAAAGGGAATTGCAATAATCCAGACGAGAAGTGACAAGGCTATGAACAAGGATATCAGTGGTGTAGGGAGTTTGGGGGGGGGGAATACGATTAATGTTATGCAAGAGGAAATATGCAGACCGGGAGATGTTATTAATGTGTTACTGAAAGGATAAAGTACTGTCAATGATAACACCCAGACTCTTAACCTGTGGGGAAGGGGAGACAGAGGAATTATCAATAACAAATGAAAAATGATCAGTTTTGGATAATATTGATTTTGTACCAATGAGGAGAACCTCAGTTTTGTCACTATTTAAGAAAATTTGAAGAAAACCAGGATTTGATTTCTGCTATGCAATCAGTAAGTGAGGAGGGTGGAAAGGAAGCAGTAGGTTTGCTTGTGACATAGAGCTGGGTGTCATCAGCAGAACAGTGGAAGCTAATGTTATATTTACGAAAGACATTGCCCAAGGGGAAGGAGGTAAATAATGGAAATGAGGAGCCCCAGGACAGAGCCTACCTGAAATAACAGCGGTGGGTTGGGATGTGAAAGTTTTAAGATGAACAAACTGAGTGTGGCCTGAGAGGTAGGATCTGAACCAATCTAGTGGAGTGTGGGTAATGCCAATCGAAGATAATCTATTGAGAAGACTGCACTCAGATCAGACCAGAATCAGCTGCCACAAGGAGGTCATTAGTAATTTTTATAAGTGCCGTTTCTTTAATGTGGATGGGACAAAAACCAGACTGGAACTGTTCATACAGATTATTTTGAGATAAATTAGAATGAAGTTGAATAGCCACTATTTTTTCAAGAATTTTGGAAATTAAGGGTAGATTAGAAATAGGATGAAAATTACTGAAATTAGTCGTATCTGCACCAGGGTTTTTCAGTATTGGGGTTATTGCAGCAGTTTTAAAAGATGAAGGAACAGTGAGACTAGTGAGATAAGAGTGAATTATAACAGAGAAAAGGGGGACCAGAGAGGGAAGGCAGGCTTTGACTAGAACTGTAGGGAGGAGGTCCAGCTGATAGGTTGATGGCTTAGACATACAGACAAGATCTGAGATTTCTGAGAAAGTAGGAAGCTGAAAATAGGAAAATGAGTGAGTTGGTGGGTGAAATTCAAATGCAGTACTGTAGGAATCCGTACAGAGAGACTGGTGAATCTTCTAGTGTTTCTCATTAAAAAAGGACATAAAGAAATTGCAAAATTCAGTTGAGTAAAGGTGAGAAGGTAAAGAATCTGGGGGTTGTGTGATATTGTTAAGTAGTGAAAACAATGACTTGGTGTTTCCTTCATTGGAAGAAATAATGAGAGTATAATAGTTACATTTGGTTTGGGCAATACAGTCCTTGTAATAAAGTATATGGCCTTTGTACATCTCCTTGTGAACAAAGAGTCCATTTTTTTTTCTTTCAAAAGCCGAAGTTCAGGCATGAACCAGGGAGCATAAAAGGAGAAAGAAACATATCTAGTTTATAATGGAGCGACTGGACTTAAGAATACCATTAAGTTCAGTGTTATAGTGTGAGACCAGTTCTTCTGGAGTGGATAAATTATCAATGTCTATAAGGGAATCAATACTAGAGGAAAGAGAGTCTAAGTTAATATTCTTAATATTACGGAAAGACATGAGACGGGAAAGCTTAGTGTTGGAAAGTGCAAGTTTAATATTGAATGAAATAAGAAAGTGATCAGTTATGGGGAGTTAATCCGCAGTACAATCAAGCAGGGTAACTCCAGATCAGCAAATCAAGTCCAAGATATGTCCTTTGGAATGAGTGGGAACATCAGTATACTGCTGGAATCCAAAACTTTCAAGGCAGGATGTAAAGTGTCTAGTAACAGGGACATTGATATTATCAATATGTATAGTTAAATCCCCAGAAGTATTATGTTTGATGAAACAGTAGATAAATGTGTAAGGAAAACAGCAAAGTCATTCAGAAAGTCATTGTTTGGTTTAAGGGGCCGGTAAACTGTTGCAATAATAGTAGGAATAGGTCCATTTAATTGACATACAAGAGATTCAAAAGAACTGAAGGCAGGAAGAGACAATGGCAGGGCTTTCCATTTCTCATGATACATTAATACGAGACCTCCACCTTGGCCAGAGCCACGGGGTTGAGAGATGTAAACAAACCCTGGGGGAGTGGATTCGTTAAGTTGAGAAAAGTCATGGGGTTGTGGCCATGTCTCAGTTAGACAGAAAAAGTCAAACTTATGATCAGTGGGGAGATCGTGGATGAGAGGCCCCTTGTTCGTGAGTGAGCAGATGTTCAGCAGACCGAAGTTAACAACGGCGTTATCACATTTAGCAACGGTGTTAACTGACCAGGCTAGGCTGGCTAACACACTGTGATCAACGACTCTGCCTAAATTACGTCGAGGACATCAATAACTGGACCAGATGGAGTTCATAATTTTCGAACTGTCAGTTTGGATACTTCAGTAGGACCCACGGTGGATGTATCTCCGACAGGGGAGAAATACGATGTCTGGGTGGAGACATAGGCCAGTCAGCGGAGGCTCGGACAGGTGATAGCGGAGTTGGAGTAGCTCGGCAGTTGAGTGCTGAAGCAGGCCCATCGCAGGTTGGATAGTGAGCGACAGGAGGGACCAAATGATGAACACTGTATTAACAAAATGAAAATATACCACAACGAACAAAAAAAACTTAAAGTTGAAGATTTTGAAATGTACTTCTCTTATTTTTTCATATTTTTATTTATTTTTTTAATTAAAATTAAATACATCTTAAAAACAACTTTAAAACATTATGCTAAAATCTAAAAAGCAGTGGATCACATTGCATTATCATTAAACAGGACAATTAAAATTCATATATTAAACAGATTCATATTTTTCCCCATTGGTCCCCTTGTAATACAAACAAATACTGGCTTGTCAATACCATATTAATAAATCTGTATACTCATCAACATACATTTGCCTAATTTTCACTTAGGACAAACCTTGAGTTGTGCTACAGCAGGATGGGACACTCTTTCCAACTGAGATAAATCCAGTTTTTGTTGGTAGTCTACCAGTTTTTGGTTATTTTCATCATTTTTGTCAGCGTCATTAGCTTTCTTCTTAATCCACTGGCCATACTCCTGTGTGTTCTTCCTTTGTGGCATTTCTACATTTGAATCTATGAGGAAAAAGGCTAAAGTCCTTAACGTAGTAATCAAAATGATGCAGTTTCAACTGAAAAGTCCATAATAATTTTTAATTCCAATGTACAGTATACAGTATTTAAAGTATATATATATACAGTATATAGTTCTGAATTAGCTCTAAATATGTTTTTGTTCAAGTACAATTATCTAAGTATATTTTATACATATATTTGGTTTGTCATCAATCAGTCTTCAATTTAAAAAATGCCACACAGTTAATCAGATTTAGGTTTTCTATTAAAGGAAGTTTCATATTTTAATACATTGTTATATATCATGATGCCTGAGAGAGCTGACACACTGCATGTTGGTAGGACCTGTAAGTCAGAATGTTACTGTACTGTTTAAGTTACAAACTAACCAGGTTTTCTTGGTGTTAACTATAAATATACACATACACACACTGTTCAAAACAATGAAGGGAACACTTAATCATCCCACTCTAACACCAAGTCAATGAAGCGTAAGGGATATCAGCCTGTCCAGTTAGGAAGCAATTGTGAATGAACGTCACAAGCATTGATGAAAATGAATGTGACAACAGGTGACCTGGAGAGGCAACAGCAAGACAATCCCCTAAAAAAAAAACACCATAAAGGGAATGGTTTTGCAGGTGGTGGCCACAGATGATTGCTCTCTCTTTATCCTTCCTGACTGATTTTTCTCTAGTTTTGCATTTTGCTTGTCACTACTGATAGCATGAGGCGGTACATGCGGCCGATTCAGATTAGACAAGTAGTCCCGGCTCCTCCAGGATGGCACATCCATACGTGCCATCTTAAGAAGGTTTGCGGTGTCTCCTAACACGGTCTCTAGAGCATGGAGGATACCCCAGGAGATGGGCTATTACCTGAGAAGAGCAGGATAGGCCTATGAAAGGGCATCAACCCAGCAGCAGGACTGGTATCTGCTCTTTTGTGCGAGGAGGAACTGGAGGAGCACTATCAGAGCCCTTCAAAATGACCTCCAGATGGCTACTGATGTGCATGTTTCTGCCAAAACTGTCACAAACAGACTTCATGAGAGTGGCATGAGGACTTATCCACTAGTGGGACGTTCTCACAGCCCATCACCGTGCAGCACAATTGGCATTCGCAAGAGAATACCACAATTGACAGCTCCACCATTAGTGCCCTGTTCTCTTCACAGATGAAAGCAGGGTCACTGGAGACAGCATGGTAAACGTCAGGCAGCCTGAAACATCATCCAGCATGTCTGGTTTAGCAGGGGAGTCAGTGATGGTCTTGAGAGGCATATCTTTGGAGGGTCACACAGACCTCCACATGCTAGGCAATGGTACCCTGACTGCTGTTAGATACTTTGATGAACTCCTCAGAGCCATTGTCAGACCTTAGGCTGGTGCAGTGCGCCCTGATGCCACCGACAGGTCTGTGAGGAGATTCCCCAGGACAGCAGTGGTTTGATGATTTTGGTTTCCTTGGACAGTTTATGCATCATTTTATTCGCAACGAATTACACAGTATTACTCAGTAAAGATTTTCCACATGAATATTTCAGTCATCGAGATTCAATGTGTGACTTAAGTGTTACCTTCATTTTTTTGAGCAGTGTACAGTATATATAGATAGTTACCTAGATAGATACCATAGACCAGAATTTTTCCTTTATTCGTTTTTTGGCCTTTATTATAATCCTTTTTTCTTATTTCTTGTGTGCACTGTTTGCTCTGAATTTTACTGAAGTCCTAATCTTTTTAGTTAGCCAATAAAAGGTGTAATTTTGCTTGACTTCTCACTACATTCATAATGGCTAACATGGTACAACACCCTAGTACTGAAGTCCTTAAAACGAAGACAGTTGGACTGTATAGATTTTTTTTTTTTTTACACTACAAATTCACCTTCTGTCGGTATGCTTTTCTGATAGCTTACAGTGGAACCTCGGTTCACAAACGTCTTGGTACACTGGGTTTATGACCAGAAAGACCAGAAAGTTCGCCAAACTTTTGCCTCAGTTCACGGCCACACACTCGGTATACGAACAAGCCAGTTTTCCCTTTCGGTTTGTACATGTTCAGTCTTTCCCTGTGCAGTGAGCAAGAGAGAGAGAGAGAGCGCGACACATACACACAGGCAGCGCGAGAGAGAGACAGACGCACACACACAGGCAGCGCGAGAGAGTGCGCGACACACACACACAGAGGCAGCGCGAGAGAGAGACGCACACACACAGGCAGCGCGAGAGAGAGAGCTGGACACATTAAGGTAGGAAGGCAGTTAAAGAATGCACTGGGCTTGATTTTGTTTTCACTTCTGTTTCCAGCGATCGGTTCGTAGCATGCATTGTTGCAATTAAATTACAGATTTTTTCAAATGTTCATTTTTTTTCCCCCTGTGCTTAAAACTCATAAAAAAGTGCTTTTAGCCAGCGGTTGGTAGCACAAACTATTGCAGTGTTAGTTTTCTTAGTGTTATTCAATGTTTTTACATTTAGTTTACTATTACACTGTGCATTCTATGGTTTAATTAACTATATTTGTGCTTAAAAAAATATATATTTACATACAGTTCGTATGGTCTAGAACGGATTAATTGTATTTACATTCAATCCTATGGGGGAAATTGCTTCGGTTCACGACCAAATCGATTTACGACCAGAGTTTTGGAATGAATTATGGTCGTGAACCGAGGTTCTACTGTATTTTGAAGTATTTTTAACTCTTTGTAAACCCTCAACAAACGAAGTTAAACCATTTTCAAGGTGCACACACTTGGAACTTTATAAGTAGCTAAAGAAGTGATCCATCTTAACTAAATGAACTGAAAGATGTGTGCCTTATTTCAAGTAAGCTTTGCTAATTTTATGTTTTGTTTGCTATTGTCCTATGGATGGATGGATAGATAGAGACCTAACAAAAATGGAGTGAGTTCTTACTGGACTGCGATGGGATCTTAGGCTTGGGAATATATTTTAAAATTAGTTTTTTCTTCTTGTCCTCACTTCCTTCTTTTTCTTTCTCCTTCTTTGCAGTACTGACCTGGAAATAAATACAAGAGGTGGAAAGAAATAAATGTACAAACAGATACGCTCAGAAGTATAGAAACTGCTAGGATTGGACTCAAACACAAACCATTTAGTGTACCTTTTTTGGTTTTGGAAAGAATGACGACCACTTCTCCTTTTCATGTGACTGGCTCATCATCATTAAGAGCCTGGAATCCGTTACTTTAACACCATAGTGTCTCAGGTAGAGAATAACCGCAGAGGACATTGGGGAACTGATTGAGAGCACACACAAACAGAGGAAACACACTAAACACACTATTTTGATTCTGCAAATATTTTAACTAAAAAGAAAAAAAAAACACAAAGTAAGGATTACACCTATAATCTTATCTTAAAAGAAATTATAAAATTGACAAGACAGTTGCATACTTTCATTATACACTCTTTGTGGTAAAGTGAGATCCGCGGCTGTGTGGCATTTTAAATAAATGCAGTAATCACCACACTCGTGACTTGGTAGGAGGGGGCATGGTAGCGTGGCAAGAGCGGTTCCTGGGCACCATACAGGAGCGAACGGCCTTACACTAAGTGCACGGGTGTAGGATTTTCCATGACCCTAATTGGCGCCAGGAGCTATTAATCGACACAGCTGTGCCACATCCCCATTTTCAAAGGGGAAGCGTGGGTGCAGATGTTAAAGAACACAGAAAGGCAGGAGCAGGAGTAAGCCGGCGCTTATTGAGAGAAGCAGGTGGATGGGAATGGTGCCCCAGGAGGTAAGTGCTCAGGATGGGGCACGAGGATCACTCCTGCTGAACAGCCAGGAGTAGGAGTGATCACTACACTCCAATGTGTCATCTCACCGGGTGGAGGCTGGATTGGCAGCAGTGGGCACGGGAGCAGGGTCTGGTGGTTCCCTTGCGGAATGCATTGGATTGGGCGGCAGGGACACGGGCCAGGTTTAATGGATGTCTGTGTCTGTTGGTGGACGTCTCTCTGTGCTGCAAGGTCCAGAAAAGGTAAGCCGGAGAGACGTTGGTTTTAAGAAGGAAGAACTGGGGATTGAGGATTTTAAAGACTCATGTCAGAATTTTAAGTTTGTTTTTAGCGGATTTGTTTTTTTGGATGTTAACCTCCACACTCACCTTGTTTTTATGGATTATTTATGGATATTTTGAGCACTGCATTTTCTTTTTGAACACATTTTTGATTGGTTTTAAATAAAAGCACTGAGCTCTTTTGCACCTTCCCCTTGCGTCATGTGGTGCCCTCATTTGTATAGCTCATCCCGGTCAGGACTATTGATGGTGTCAGGTTCAATAGGCTCCCCAAATGAGAAAAGGGAGTGTGGAGCTAGAGCCAGACCTGCATCATCACACTTTTCTCACCTGCTTATCCATGTAATTATCTAATCGGCCAATCATGTAGCGACTGCAGCACAATGCATAAAATCATGCAGATAAAGGTCTGGAACGTCAATTAATGTCCACGTCAAGCACCAGAATGGGGAAAAACATTCTCTCTTTTTCTGTTGCTCAAGTATGAGAGGGTGGAATGTCAGTGCCTGATCCACATGATTGATAACACCCCTTGTGTTACTGCAGGCTCCCACAGCACAATGCTTTCCCCTGATATTGAGAATTGTTTCATTATGAACAGTGCTTAGGAGGCTAAAATCATACTTGTACTTCTACCTGATTGCAATCATTTCAACTTTTTATCAGGCACCTACATGCACCACAGTGAATCTTCAGACAACGAAATTCACTGGACATAACATAGTAATTCAGCTGTACTGAGCCATATGCATTAATATCCCTGTGTCAATGTCTCATGAACAATTCACATTGTCATCACTATCACTTGATTCAACTAATGGTTGAGTTTGTTCTAAAACTGCCTTTACAGCTTCTTCTTTATGTGCTATTGTGTTTATATTGATGGCTCCACCCTCTCATGAATATTGATGAGTTACCTTAGAGTAGTGTAGCTAAAACTAAGAGCCACTGCTCAACAGAAAAATATCATGATCCAGATCCCTTTCCCATTCAAAGATTTGTATATCTAATAATGAGTAAAGCATTTCAGTTACTTTAATTTTAGAAGAAGTATCTGTAAACCTTTGTAAAAAAAAAGAAGAGCTTTCGATAGGAATAAGAAAGCATAATTTGATGCAACTGCACACTTGGAGGTATTTATGAAAAGCAGCAAAGCTTGAGGGCAACAGCATCAAGTATGTGGATGACTCCACTGCGACTGGCCTCATAAGTGACAATGCTTATAAGAGGAAGGTAAATGACCTGACTGTATGGTGGCATAAAAACCACCTCTCTCTGAATTTTGAGAAAATAAAGGAGATCATTCTTGACTTTGGCAAGAATAAAGGCAGTCACCCTCCATTCCACATCAACAGCTCCTCTATCTAGATAGTTAGCAGCTTCAGGTTCCTGGGTGTCCAGATTATTGACTGTCTTTCATGGTCAATCAACACCACCTGCATAGTCAAAAATGCTCATTTCCCCCTGAGGAGGCTAAAGGGCCTTGGGGTAGGGACCAAAACATTAGTCAACTTTTACTATACCACTGCTGAAAGTATCCTGACCATCACGGTGTGGTTTGGTAACCTGACTTGCCAGGATCACAATCTCCACCAAAAGCACTGTCTGTACAACTTCTAAAATCTTTGGTGCTGGCCTTCCATAGCTTCAAACCATCTACTCAACACAATATCTGACGAGAGCTGAATCCACCATCACTGATGACATCCACCCAGCTTGTCCCCAGTTTTCACTTCTGCCTCCTGGAAAGCTCTACCGGAGCCTCACTACTCGCTTCAGGGACAACTTCTTCCTCAGGTCATAAGGTCACTGAACTCCCAGTAATCTGATCCTACCTGCCCTGCACTAGGTGCTGTACCCAACTGCTGGTTAACGTGTAACTGTACTGAATGTTACTTTTTTAAAAAAACTTTTACCTTATTTATTTAATCCTGGTTATTCATCAATCTATCTATCTTCTGCTACTTTTACTTACTGTATTTATTTTATAAATCACAGCAACTGTGGCACAAAAATTTCACTGTGCTCTTCTTCTTCTATCGGCTGCTTCCGTTAGGGGTTGCCACAGTGGATCATCTTCTTCCATATCTTTCTGCCCTCTGCTCTTGTAAGTGTTACAATAAAGATCTCTGATCTCTACTGCTCTGTTTAAACCCAGCAAAAGTCTACCACCGCTTTAGATGTTTCAGTAGCACTGCAAATTTAGGGCCACCAGACCACCCAAAGAACACTGTCATTAGACCTATGTGTTTGGGGTTTACAGCCTTTTCAAGTGCAAACTTTCTGTAACTTTGAATACTGTGAAAATGAAAATCTTTGGAACCACAAACATTTTTGTTACTAAAGAAAACATTTTTTGAAATACCCAAAATAAGCAGTTTTCATTTGGAATTTTAGTGAAATTGAGAGTTGGATTATCATTTGCAATCATTACATCAACCCAGCTACTGTATGTGCCTCTTTAAAAGTTAATTTTAGAAAGTTCTTTCCTAATATGTTCGAGCCAATTAGCTGCAGTGTGACAAAGTTATTTTGGTATAAATAACCCCATTTGGGGAAAAGGCTGTTGTGTCTGGTCGTAGTAGTCTACAGTAGTCAATAAGACAGAAAGAAATAATATAAAGTTGAAAAAACAAAGTTCAAAATAGATTATACCCATGACACCATACAAAGCACATTTAATTAGGTTTACCTGTTATTTTTCAACTGTTTTAAAAAGGCTTACCTCCGGTCTTCATGTTTACACCTGCATTAAACAAAAGAAAATTAAATTGAATTCAATTCACTTTTAACATGTATTTGAATACAGTGACTAATAAGAACTACCAACCCCCCTCTAATTTTGAGCCTGAGTAGTGCAACAAAGCAAAAGCCAACATACTATTACTAGTAATAATATAAACTACTACAGTTACATTGAAATGTGGTAGAAAAAGATTTTCATAAGAATATTCTGTATCGATAGAACTGATATTTCAAAATGAGAAACATCACCACTCGCGAGAGAGAGACACACACACGCGAGAGAGAGAGAGAGAGAGAGAGAGACACAGACACACACACACACACACACACACACGCACGCACGCACGCACGCACACACACACACACACACGCGCAGATGCATAAGGCTTGTTTTTAAAGAGACAGATCCAAGTATTGTTTTAACCTCGTTGCATTTAATGAAGACTTTTTTCTATTAGATTTTAACCTCCACTTCACTTCTGTTTACAGCAATCGGTTCGTAGCGTGCATTGTTGCAATGTTACTTTTCTTGGTGGTGTATTAAATTACGGATTTTTCAAATGTTCATTTTTTTTCCCTGTGCTTAAAACTTAAAAAAAGGTGTTTTCAGCAAGCGTTTCGTAGTGCTATAGCGCAAACTCTTGCAGTGTTAGTTTTCTCTGTTGTTCAAGGTTTTCTCAGTTTTATTCAGTGTTTTCACATTTAGTTTACTATTACGCTGTGCATTCTATGGTATTATTAACTATATTTGTGCTTAAAAATCTTTAAAAAATATATATTTACATACAGTTCGTATGGTCTGGAATGGATTAATTGTCTTTACATACAATCTTATGGGAGAAATTACTTCAGTTCACAACCAAACCAAGGTTCCACTGTACATATAAGTCAAGAGAGGTTATACTTAAATTGTATAATGCACGAGTGAGACCTCACCTGAAGTACTGTGTTACTGTTTTATCATGTGTCACACACATGTGAGCAGAAGGCAGCTAAAAGTACCTGAGTAACTGTAATACCACCCCCGACCAGGAAGTGGCGGAGTGTCTTTCTCAGTTACTTGCAGACTGTTCCCGGGAAATCCTGCCAGGTTCCGGCACCCTCAATGAAATCACCTCTGGGTCCGCCCCCCAAAGATAATGTCACTTCTGGTTCTGGACCCAGAGATGGTGTCAGTTCCGGTTCCGGCCCTAGAGATGACGTCACTTCTAGTCCCCGCGGACATCACTTCTGGTTCCGGCCCTAAAGATGACGTCACTTCCTGAACAGGCCTTTAAAGCCGCCATCTTTCTTGTCTTTGATCAGTTCTGTTTTGGACCGAGTCTTGTGAACATCTCTGTTCAATCATTTCAATTTTAGCAGCCAGGAAACATTATACGGGAGGCTGCCCCAAACCTTTAATCATGTCTTTTGGCATTATTTATCACGTTAGAAGAAACATTACTGTAAAATTCATCAAACTAAAATGTGCATAAATAATCATTCAGTGTAAAACTGGCATTTAATCATATATCCAAAATAACCTTATGACCACTCTACTTTGTATGCTCATTTAGCATCAAAGTAGTGATTTTACATTAACACATAGAAATGAACTGTGATTAAATTGGTAGAAAGTAAAGCATTTTATTGAAACCAATGTGAAATTAACTATGTCTTACAGGGTACACAGGGTGTGTATTATTCGCATGGCTCCAAGGCTTGACTTCTTTTATAAGTTGTAATATTTGTGCAGCTTACAATGGAATTAATGAATACACAGGCCCATAGGTATATGAAAAAGCCTTAAGACTTACCAAAAATGTCCACTTTGAAACAGCAAACATTTCGTTTTAAGAGAATAGGCCTTTTGCATTTATGAGGCACCTTTGTGATAACAAAAGGAAACTAGATACGACTTTATTACAGATTCTTTTAATTATTTTTCTTGAGGTAATAATACATTTCCTGCTCTCTTGTCTGCTCACAGCCTCCATCATGGATAGAGTCAAGACAGCCCCAGCAGGCCCCCAGCACTAACTTTTATTCTGCTTATTCTCCTATTTCTGCCTCTGCAATTCTATTTTTTAAGCAGTCATATTCTGCCATGGCTCGTAATGACAGGCAGATGCAAGCTCACGATTATGATTATTAGCGTTTATGATTATTTTTTCCTAAACACCACTTACTTTTCTCCCATGACATTCTGTGTTATCTCAAACAGCCTACACAGTAAAAGCGAGAGTCACACTGCGTGGCAGCGTAGTGAAAAAAGCAGATAAGAGGGTTCATTGTACTTTGTACAAATAACAATCAAACAGTAAATACAAGCAAAACTCATGCAGACCCTGAGGCTATAAGGCAGGAATGACAGCTCTGCGCTACCAGCAGATGCTGGGATTAAAGGAGCTCCGTGACTGGAGGCGGCAATGCTGAGGGTCAAAGTCACAGACCACAGACACAGGAGTTGCTGAGCCTATAAATTATGACAGACTGCTAGTACAGTATGTATGTCTGGTAGAAAAATGCTGACAGCTTGTGCACTTAATATGTAGCCACCGACAAGGGGCCAGGGAAAAGAATGGCATATTGGTTGCCTCTGACCCGGGGTGAAGTAACAGCACATGTCGCCATATAGTGGAAGCGGCTGCTGAAATAATGAAATAACCTTTCTACAATTAAAGAATATAAGCTGTTCTAAGCATGCCCTTTTCAGTTATTGTTGACTAGTTGTCTACAGAACAGAGACTGCCATTCACATCTGGGCATCAACATTCAGTGTCGACAGGAGCACTTGGTGATGACTTTCCAAACTGTATCCACATACCTGGCCATGAAGGTGCCAAGGAAGAAGATGAGCAGCACAGTAAAGTGCACAGTCTCCTTTTAAAATGGATGAATGTCACAGCAATGCTTTGGTTTGTACTTTTTTTATCAAATTAAAATGACATGGACACATTGTTTTGCACATTTGTTTTTGGCTTGAAAAATGAACATATTCAGTAATTTTTGAATTTTTCTCATTCACCTATGGGCACCAAGTATTCATTAGCGCCACTGTAAGTTACAAGAACAGACAAAATTTTTTTTAATTTATATTAAAAAAATGCTTCACTTTAGATCACAATTTTATGTGGCAAACCATGACTACCTGTGCTACCCATCTAAGACATGTTGAAATCTAAGTAATCAATGCAGACCTCAATGTTAACATTTGCAGTGCACAATGCAATGCATATGTCTCTGTTATATGTCATTTAGTATGGGAATCATAAAGGCAGCATAAATGTTTATGATGCGCCACCTATTGGAATACCAAATGCAGTGCATTTTATCAAAAGTTTGTAATGAGCCACCTGTTGAAAGGACAGAGACCGGACAGACACACAGGCAGACACTTATCCTTTTATTAAGGTGGATTGGGAAGAAGTAACTTTGACTTGAAAAATACCAAATTATAATATTCCATCTATCCCCTGATAACTATGTCAGACAAACACAAGCATTTCTAAACGCCTTTACACAAGTCCTAATGCCATAAGGCAGTGTCACTGCCTACAAAAAAAAATGTTAGGATTACAGGGTTGCTTTAGTAGCAAACATAATTAAGGCCACATTTGTATCCGAAATATCAGTTTTATTTTAAATAACACAAAAGTGGAATCAGAGTACAGATATTAAATGTCTTACAGAATATCCCACAAAGCAGCAACTTGTCGGTCAATAATCTGCTTCTCTTTTGCTGGGTCATCTTCTAGTTCTTGAAGATCCCCTTCACCAAATAAATGGCCAAGCCCCATCATCTGCTTGTTCCTAACAAATAAGCCATCAAAGGATCCTTTGTCATTTTCTCAAAACATATAGGACTTTTTTTATATTTTTACATATGCTTCACTCATTTTGTTTGGACTTTGACCTAAAGAGTAAGTTACTTGGTTAGTATGACAGGAGGGCTTCTTTTCCAGGACTTCATATTTAGGCTGTCTGTGGGCATCCAAGTAATACGACACAGTACATTTTACATGATTACATTTGGTCATATCTGCAGATTTTCATTACTGTATTACTTATTACATGCATAACTACTGTACAGTTACTCATGTGGTGTAACCTATATAATGTGTAAGAAAAGTCCATTAGAGTACTGCAAAAGATGAAACAACTTTAAAATTTGGACTTAAATCTATTCCTTCAGGTGTTTTTTTAAGACTGTTTACTTAAAAAGTAAAATGAAAACACATGCTAGCATTTGAAGTGCCTAGCATTAAATACCAATGTATGTTAAGTGGTAAAAAACTTGTACTAATAGCTATAGTTAACAACATAAGCAAACCGAGTGGTGAAGCAGAATTGAAACAAACCAAAGCCAAAAAGAAATTCTTACCTGTAGTCCTGAATTTGTCTATTGATACTGGGTAAAATTTGCTTTTGAATTTCTGACAGAGGTCCAATGATGTCTTCTTGTGCTTCCACTCTGCTCTCTGCAATGGTAAGAAACATACCCAGTAAATCAGGGCTCATGTGCCAAAGTTGTAACTTGTCAGTTTGAGAGTTAAGATCTGCACTGAAAAAGCCAGCTACGGAGAAAATTCATTCTCTTATTATTAAGCATTCCTATAAACATTTTGAACACATTCTCATCAGGAACATGCTTCATATCAGTTCTGTCACATACAAGAACGTCCCTGAAACTTAATTATTGTGCGTCCAGAAGTGGATAGATATTATACTTATATAATACAGCTTTGCTGTTATTTAAAATTAATGTCTGTGTGTGTATTTTATATATATAAATATTTAATGACGATTACATTTATTAAGTGCATTGACATATATTAACCTGGGGTGTGGGTGCCAGGCCTCTATGACTTACGGATACAAGGTGCTGGGTCTGCTTTGCTGCATGCCTTTCTGTCAGTTTCACAAGCAATGCTGTGTCACATATACACCTGACATAACATACCTTAAGCTAACCTAACCTAAATTGACCTAACATTAGCATAATACATACCTCATATAAATTAAAAATTACTGAAATACAGCAATACATTAACAAGATTAATACAGTAATACGTTGTTAATATGTTGTTAACCGTGTTATGACTGTATATATTTTTATTTTGTGAAACACACAAGTTGGGGGTGTGTGTCAGTCAGTGTGTTCAGAGGAAGGAGTTAGATGTAACAATGCCATTAACCTAAACCGTTTGCCCTAGAATGGAGGAGTATGGTCTGGAGGGACCATGATGTCACTTCTCTTCAACATAACAAACACTCCACCCCTTTTGCTTCCTGCATCTCTACTAAAGGTCACCTGACCCAGGAGATCCCGGTCAGACTGGACCAACTACTTGAGAAAAGAAGGCCTCTCTGAAGAGTTAAAAGTATTTACATCAACCTGATGCCAACAGTTTGGAATTTTTTCTCTCTGTTTTTCTTTGTAAACCACCTTGGGCACCAAACTCTCCTTTTGTCTATCACGACTCCTTTCTTCTATAGTGTATATATTTTTATACACAGACACATTATATTATTATCTATACAAATAAAAGGTAAAGTCCTCACTGACTGACTCACTCACTCATCACTAATTCTTCAACTTCCCGTGTAGGTAGAAGGCTGAAATTTGGCAGGCTCATTCCTTACAGCTTACTTACAAAATTTAGGCAGGTTTCATTTCGAAATTCTACACGTAACAGTCATAACTGGAACCTACTTATGTACATATATACCAGCCATAGCCTGCAGCTCCATCGTATGTGTGTGTGTGTGTGTGTATATATATATATATATATATATATATATATATATATATATATATATATATATATATATATATATATATATATATATATATATATATATATACACACACACACTGCTCAAAAGAATTAAAGGAACACTTTTTAATCAGAGTATAGCATAAAGTCAATGAAACTTATGGGATATTAATCTGGTCAGTTAAGTAGCAGAGGGGGTTGTTAATCAGTTTCAGCTGCTGTGGTGTTAATGAAATTAACAACAGATGCACTAGAGGGGCAACAATGAGATGACCCCCAAAACAGGAATGGTTTAACAGGTGGAGGCCACTGACATTTTTCCCTCCTCATCTTTTCTGACTGTTTCTTCACTAGTGTTGCATTTTGCTACAGTCAGTGTCACTACTGGTAGCATGAGGCGATACCTGGACCCTACAGAGGTTGCACAGGTAGTCCAACTTCTCCAGGATGGCACATCAATACGTGTCATTGCCAGAAGGTTTGCTGTGTCTCCCTGCACAGTCTCAAGGGCATGGAGGAGATTCTAGGAGACAAGCAGTTACTCTAGGAGAGCTGGAGATGGCCATAGAAGGTCCATAACCCATCAGCAGGACCAGTATCTGCTCCTTTGGGCAAGGAGGAACAGGATGAGCACTGCCAGAGCCCTACAAAATGACCTCCAGCAGGCCACTGGTGTGAATGTCTCTGACCAAACAACCAGAAAGACTTCATGAGGGTGACCCAAGGGCCCCATGTCCTCAAATGGGCCCTGAGCTCACTGCCCAGCAGCATGCAGCTCGATTGGCATTCGCCATAGAATACCAGAATTTGAAGATGCACCACTGGTGAAGCTGTGCTTTTTACAGATGAGGGCAGGTTCACCCTGAACACATGACAGAAGTGAAAGGGTCTGGAGAAGCCATGGAGAACATTATGCTGCCTGTAACATCATTCAGCATGAGCAGTTTGGTGGTGGGTTAATGATTGTCTAGGGAGGCATATCCATGGAGGGTCACACAGACCGCTACAGGCTTGACAAAGGCACCTTGGCTGCCATTAGGAATCAGGATGAAATCCTTGGACCCATTGCCAGACCCTATGCTGGTACAGTGGCTCCTGGTGCACGACAATTCCTGGCCTCATGTGGAGAGAGTATGCAGGCAGTTCCTGGAGGATGAAGGAATTGATACCATTGACTGGCCACCACACTTTCCTGACCTAAATCCAATAGAACACCTCTGGGACATTATGTTTTGGTCCATCCAATGCCACCAGGTTGCACCTCAGACTGTCCAGGAGCTCAGTGATGCCCTGGTCCAGATCTGGGAGGAGATCCCCACAACACCATCTGTCATCTCATTAGAAGCATGCACCGATGTTGTCAGGCATGTATACAAGAACACAGGGGCCATACAAAGTGCTGAGTACAATTTTGAGTTGCTGCAATTAAATTTTGGCAAAATGGACTAGCTTGCCACATACTTTTTTCACTCTGATTTTTGGGGCGTCTTTGAATTCAGGACTCTGTAGGTTGATCATTTTCATTTCCATCAAACGATGTGGCATCCTTTCGTTCCTAACACATTACCCAGTCTATATCAGTATAGATGTCCAGGAGGATTTCTTTTTCCCATCTGATGTGTTTTCAAAGTGTTCCTTTAATTTTTTTGAGCAGTTTATATATATATATATATATATATATATATATATATATATATATATATATATATATATACCTGTATATATATGTGTATATGTATATATGTAGATATATATATATATATGTATTTATATATGTGTGTGTGTGTGTATATATATATATATATATGACAGCACCACTCATCACTCACAACAGTGACAAAACAATTACAGTGACAATCATGTTGCGTTATTTTCAAAATGTTTCCTTTTCTTTTTCATTACTTCTTTAACACACTACTTCGCTGCGAAGCGCGGGTATTTTGTTAGTATATATACTGTATATATATATATATATATATATATATATAATATATATATATATATATATATATATATATAAATATATATATATATATATATATACTAATAAAAGGCAAAGCCCTTACTCACTCACTCACTCACTCACTCACTCTCCAACTTCCCGTGTGGGTGGAAGGCTGAAATTTGGCAGGTTCATTCCTTACAGCTTCCTTACAAAAGTTGGGCAGGTTTCATTTCGAAATTCTACGCGTAATGGTCATAACTGGAAGCGCTTTTTCTCCATTTATTGTAATGGAGATGAGCTTGAACGCCGTGGGGGCGGAGTTTCGTGTGACATCATCACGCCTCCCACGTAATCACGCAGTACATAGAAAACCAGGAAGACCTCCAAAAAGCGCTGAAGAAAACATGATTTATATAATTGAGAAGGCAGCGAAACAATAAGAAGCGAGCGAGTGACATATACAACCATATTCATGAGTTCTGCTACTTCGGAAACAAAGCACGATGTAAACCTACACTTTAAATTAAGTTCATAGACAGGCTGCCGCTGGCGTTTGTAATTTAGTGCCAGCCCATAAAAGGCCGTCCGTCAGCGGCAATCCAATAACAAACTCCCACTAAATATTCACGGGTGAACGACTGTGCTTATGCAGAGGAAGATGAGATGGTCAGGGTGGTGTTTGGCACAAACTCAGCGAAACTGCGAGAGAAAGTTTTAAGTGCCAGGACTAAGGTAACATTAAATACAGCCATGGACATAGCACGAGATGGCACCAGCACAGCTGGGAACCTTCGATGCATGTACACCGAGCGGCTCACGTGAACTGACGCAGTGCACAGCCAAAAGCAACAGTTCCAAAGAGCGTGAACAAAAACCGAATTACACAATTGAAAAGGCAGCAAAAAATATGAAGTGTTTGATACATACAAGCATATTCATAAATCCAGCTACTGCGGAAACAAAGCACACGGTGGAAAAAGTCAATGTCCCGCTAAAGGAAGACAGTGTAAAAAACCCGTGCATGCAGGCCAGGTCTCAGATAAAGAAGACGAGCTGTTTATTGATGCAGTAAGAAACGAATCGATGAATGAAACCTGTCATCTTTATAACGATTGACAAACACGGAATGTAACGTGAACACAACACATCCTACAAATACGAACCTGATTGAAAGAAATAATGATAATCAAATCCTTGATGACAGCAACACTCATCACTCACAACAGTGACAAAACAATTACATTGACAATCATGTTACGTTATTTTTAAAATGTTCCCTTTTCTTTTTCATAGCTTTTTTAACACACTACTTTTCCGCTGCGATACGCGGGTATATATATATCTATACTAATAAAAGGCAAAGCCCTCACTCACTCACTCACTCATCACTAATTCTCCAACTTCCCGTGTGGGTGGAAGGCTGAAATTTGGCAGGTTCATTCCTTACAGCTTCCTTACAAAAGTTGGGCAGGTTTTATATCGAAATTCTACGCGTAATGGTCATAACTGGAAGCAGTTTTTCCATTTACTGTAATGGAGATGAGCTTCAACGCCGTGAGGGCGGAGTTTCGTGTGACATCATCACGCCTCCCACGTAATCACGCAGCACATAGAAAACCAGGAAGACCTCAAAAAAGCGCTGAAGAAAACATGCATTATATAATTGAGAAGGCAGCTAAACAATAAGAAGCGAGCGAAGTGACATATACAACCATATTGATGAGTTCTGCTACTTCGGAAACAAAGCACGATGTAAACCTACACTTTAAATTAAGTTCATAGACAGGCTGACGCTGGCGTTTGTAATTTAGTGCCTGCCCATATAAGGCCGTCCGTCAGCGGCAATCCAATAGCAAACTCCACTAAATATTCACGGGTGAAGGACTGTGCTTATGGAGAGGAAGATGAGATGGTCAGGGTGGTGTTTGACACAAACTCAGTAAACTGCGAGAAAGTTTTAAGTGCCAGGACTAAGGTAACATTAAATACAGCCATGGACATAGCACGAGATGGCACCAGCACAGCTGGGAACCTTCGATGCATGTACACCGAGTGGCTCACGTGAACTGACGCAGTGCACAGATAAAAGCAACAGTTCCAAAGAGCTGAACAAAACCGAATTACACAATTGAAAAGGCAGCAAAAATATGAAGCGCCTGATAAGCATATTCATAAATCCAGCTACTGTGGAAACAAAGCACACGGTGGAAAAAGTCAATGTCCCGCTAAAGGAAGACAGTGTAAAAAACCCGTGCATGCAGTGTGTCAGGTCTCAGATAAAGAAGAAGACGAGCTGTTTATTGATGCAGTAAGAAACGAATCGATGAATGAAACCTGTCATCTTTACAACGATTGACAAACACGGAATGTAACTTGAACACAACACATCCTACAAATACGAACCTGATTGAAAGAAATAATGATAATCAAATCCTTGATGACAGCAACACTCAGTAACACTCACAAAACAAATACTGTATATTGACAGTCATGTTACGTTATTTTTAAAATGTTCCCTTTTCTTTTTCTAGCTTTTTAACACACTACTTCTCTGCGATATGCGGGTATATATATATGTATATATATATCCCGATCTACATACTCGAATAATGGATACTTTATTCGCCATCAATGATTGTTTTGGTAAAGCCATACTCAGTGTATTCATTAGATGAACGGTAAAAAGTAAGAGCAGGGAGGATGACTTATTGAGGCATGCAGGCTGTAGTGCGCGTCAACTCTATCTGAATTGCGATCACATTTGAAAAATATATCTTTTCAAGTTCTATTTAGTCCATATGTGTCAAACTCAAGGGCGGGCCACATCCGCCCGCGTAATTATATCCGCCCGCGAGATCATTTTATATACTGTATTATTGTTATTAATGGCCCGGTATATGAAGCGCTGGTAACACAATAAACTACAGATCCCATAATGCAGCGCTTCAGCTGCCTTGCGAACACTTACGCGTTAATCAAGTCTAGCTTATGATGCTGCAAGTTATTGCGAAGCTAGCTCACACGATGCTGAAGAGAAAAGTTGATTCTGAAAATAGAGCCTTTAAAACCGATGGGAGGCTGAGTATATGTTTACTGAACCCGTGTGTCTCATTTGTGGAGCTAATGTGGCTGTAATTACAGAATTTAATCTAAGACGGCACTATGAGACAAAACATCAGGGTAACCTGAATGCAATGCAGAAGATACAGAAAGCAGAAGAATTAAATAAGAATCTGACACTTCAGCGGACGTTTTACCCGTGCACAATCACAAAGTGATTTCAAGTGAAGCTGCTTTTATGGGAGACACAAATGCACCAGTGCAACTTGCCCCACTTTCCCTGTTGCCAAGTAATGTTAAACCAAGTCGTCACTACGGTGTTCCCAAATACGCACTTTGCTGATAAACTGAGCGCACTGAGTTTGCACGGCGCTTTGGTGACTTTGAAGAACAAAAAGTCCGTCTACATGCGGCTCGAACCTTGTGCATGTTTGGTAGCACATATCTGTGTGAGAAGCTCTTCTCAGTGATAAAGACTAACAAAACAGCACACAGGAGTCGCCTCACTGATGAGCACCTGCAATCCATCCTGAGAATCTCCACAACACAGAACCTCACACCAAACAGAAACGAACCTGTTGCCAAAAAGATGCCAGGCGTCCAGCTCTAAAATGACATATGAGCAAAGACAACTGAATGATTTGATTTGTTATTGCTGAAAGGAACACATTTTATTTATATTTCCAGGTTTTGTTATGCAGCATGTTCATATTTGAATTTGTATAATTTTGACAGGATATATTTTTATGGAGAGCAAAATCTTTTGGGATATTTAAAATCTAAGTTTATTTTTTATATAAAATTACATAAGAGTAAAGAAATTTGAATGTTTGTTCTTTTAACGTTTACTTTATTTCTAACTTGTATAATTTAGACAGGATATATTTTTATGGAGAGCAAAATATTATAAGTTGTTTAAGGTTTAAGTTGATTTATTCAGGAATAATATTCCTGTCTGTTTTACCATTCCTACCAAAGATATTTCTGTCGACTAAATAAAAATTCCTTCTATTTAAAATTTAAATAGAACTTGAACAAATACGATAGTTCATAATATCCACACAGACTTGCACATAAGAGCGGGAGTTATCCGTTTTAACAAGCAGCGTATTGCACTGATACGAAATAGCTGTGTGTGTATATATGTAGATATGTATGTATATGTATATATATGTATTTGTGTGTATATATGTGTGTGTATGTATATATATATATATGTATTTGTGTGTATATATGTGTGTGTATGTATGTATGTGTGTATGTATATGTATGTATGACACCCACTGCACGCCCAACCTACCTGGAAAGGGGTCTCTCTTTGAACTGCCTTTCCCGAGGTTTCTTCCATTTTTCCCTACAAGGTTTTTATTGGGAGTTTTTCCTTGTCTTCTCAGAGAGTCAAGGCTGGGGGGCTGTCAAAGGGCAGGGCCTGTTAAAGCCCATTGCGGCACTTCCTGTGTGATTTTGGGCTATACAAAAATAAACTGTATTGTATTGTATGTGTGTGTATATATATATATATATATATGTATGTGCAAATATATATATATATATATATATATATATATATGACAGCAACACTCATCACTCACAACAGTGACAAAACAATTACATTGACAATCATGTTACGTTATTTTCAAAATGTTTCCTTTTCTTTTTCATTGCTTCTTTAACACACTACTTCTCCGCTGCGAAGCGCGGGTATTTTGCTAGTACATTATATTTATACATTCATAATACAAAGTAAAATACTTTATCGGTCAACACTGTTGGAAAAAATTACTTTTGCCTTACACACAGTAAGTGTCTTAAACAATATGCCAAATTCATAGCTTGTTAGTATAAAATTTATGGATGGGTTATCAAGCAAATTTTAAAGAATTCACCCCAAGTGGCTGTTCTTGAATGGCCCAGCCAGAGCCCTGACTTAAAACCAATTGAGCATCTCTGGAAAGACCTAAAAATGGCTGTCCACCAACGTTTACCATCCAACCTGACAGAACTGGAGAGGATCTGCAAGGAGGAATGGCAGAGGATCCCCAAATCCAGGTGTGAAAAACTTGTTGCATCTTTCTCAAGAACACTCATGGTGCTTCTACTAAATACTGAGCAAAAAGTCTGAATACTTAGGACCATGTGATATTTCAGTTTTTCTTTTTTAATAAATCTGCAACAATTTCAAAAATTCTTTTTTTTGTCTGTCAATATGGGGTGTTGTGTGCACATTAATGAGGAAAAAAAATAATTTAAATGATTTTAGGAAATGGCTGCAATATAACAAAGAGTGAAAAATTGAAGGGGTCTGAATACTTTCCACTCCACTGTATATATATATATATATATATATATATATATACACACACATATATATATACTGTATATAGCAAAATCCCTGTGCTTTGCAGCGACGAATAACTGCTTTTAAATTTTTATTAAGAAGAAAAGAAAACCTTTTTAAACTGAGGGAAAATATACCAATAACTATCTGTTAAGGATCTCTTTGTATAGCACATTGTCAGTTCAGCACTCCGGTTGTAATATGACCAAGCTGTGCACTAAGATTACTTTTGAGAATGCAACGTATAGTTTTGTTCAGGAGAAAAGCAATGTTGCCTCAAATCAATGGCAACCTTTTGTAGGGTCTGTTCCTGAGACTTATTAATTGTCATCGCGAAACAGAGCCTTACTGGAAATCTGAGGCATTTGAATTGAAATGGGAGATCAGAGGGTATAACGGTGATGCGAGGAATACATTCAGAGTGTGGCGCTCTGCTGTTTTTTTGTGTAGCTGCCTTCACACAGCTTCTCCGCTGCTTTATAAATGAACAACATATAAAGCCATCCTCTTTCCTTACTTTGCCAAGGAAGCTGCCTTTTTGTTTAATCCACGGGTTCTCCGCTGTTTTACTGTTCGTTTATTATGATTATTATAGTTCTCTTTATATATCACGTTGTCAGTTCAGCACACTGGTTGTAATATGATGAAGCTGCGCGAGCTCACTCTTGAGAATGCAACGTATAGTTGTTCAGGAGAAAAGCAATCTTGCCTGAAATTAATGGCAACCTTTTGTAGGGTCTGTCACTGAGACTTATTACTTGTCATCGTGCAGCAGAGTCTTACTGGGAATTGGAGGCATCTGAATTTAAATGGGTGATCAGAGGGTATAACGGGGATGCAAGGAATACATTGAGTGTGGAGAAACTCTAGAGACAGCGTGCATATTAACTTGTGGATTTTTCTGTGAGTATTTGGTGGCAGTGTGACGAAGTTGCTTCCGCAAGATCGCGTTAGCTGTGGAGCTCAGCTCGGAGCATATTCTTTCCCTACCTTGTCAATTGTGTAATGCATTTTTTGAACAGGTTTGATGCATGGAAGTGATCACTCGTACTGCGTTCAGTCAGTTTATGTGAGCTGCTCTCTTGTGTGATGTTGCGATGTCCACGGCTTTATTTAATGTTAGCTAAGACCCGGCACTGAAAAGTTTCTCGCTACAGCAATTTTAACTCCGTTACAGAGTGATCCAAAGTCTCGTTTATACCTCGTGTCGTCTCATTAAACTTGTATCTCGCGAATAAAGTATTCGGCATTTTTCTTCAGCGCTCTTTGGGAGCTCTTCCTTCTTCTCTACGTACTGTGTTCACAGTCAGTTCACGTGATTATGTGGGAGGCGTGATGATGTGACACGTAGCTACGCCCCCCACGGCCATCGAGCTAAAGTCCATTACAGTATATGGAGAAAAAGAAGTTCCAGTTATGACTATTACGCGTAGAATTTCAAAATGAAACCTGCCCAACTTTTGTAAGTAAGCTGTAAGGAATAAGCCTGCCAAATTTCAGCCTTCTACCTACATGGGAAGTTGGAGAATTAGTGATGAGTGAGTCAGTGAGGGCTTTGCCTTTTATTAGTAAAGATATATGTGTATATATATATATATATATATATATATATATATATATATATATATATATATATATATATATATATATATATATATATATATATACTCTGTGCACAATTATTAGGCAAGTGAGTATTTTGACCATATCATCATTTTTAATGCATATATTCCAACTCCAAGCTGTATTAACTTGAATGCTTATTGGATTTAAGCACGTCAGGTGATGTGTATTTGTGTAATGAGGGAGGGTGTGGCCTAAGGAGATCAACACCCTATATCAAGGTGTGCAGAATTATTAGGCAGCTAGTTTTCCTCAGGCAAAATGGGCCCAAAAAGAGATTTAACTGACTCTGAATAGTCAAAAATTGTAAAAAGTCTTTCAGAGGGATGCAGCACTTTTGGAATTGCTAAGATATTGGTGTGTGATCACAGAACCATCAAACATTTTGTTGCAAATAGTCAACAGGGTCGCAAGAAACGTGTTGAGAACAAAAGACGCAAATTAGCTGCCAAAGATTTGAGAAGAATCAAGCGTGAAGCTACCAGGAACCCATTATCCTCCAGTACTTTCATATTCCAGAGCTGCAACCTACCTGGAGTGCCCAGAAGTACAAGGTGTTCAGTGCTCAAAGACATGGCCAAGGTAAGGAGGGCTGAAACCCAACCACCACTGAACAAGAAACATAAGTTGAAACGTCAAAACTGGGCCAAGAAATATCTGAAGACAGATTTTTTTCAAAGGTTTTATGGACCGATGAGATGAGAGTGACTCTTGATGGATCAGTAATGGGCACAGAGCTCCACTCCAACGTGGAGGTGGGGTACTGGTATGAGCTGGTATTTTTAAAGATGAGCTAGTTGGACCTTTTTGCATTGAAGATGAACTCAAAATCAACTCCCAAACCTACTGCCAGTTTTTCGAAGACACTTTCTTCAAACAGTGATACAGGAAAAAGACCATGAGTTTTATGCAGGCCAATGCTCCATCACTTGCATCGAAGTTCTCCACTGTGTGGCCAGCCAGTAAAGGCCTTAAAGATGAAGGAATAATGACATGGCCCCTTCCTCATCTGACCTAAACCCTATCGAGAACTTGTGGGCACTTCTTAAACGCTAGATTTACGGGGGAGAAAAACAATACACCTCTCTGAAGAGTGTCTGGGAGGCTGTAGTCACTGCTCCACAAAAAGCTGATCATCAACAGTTTAAGAAACTGACAGACTCCATGAATGGAAAGGCTTATGACTGTTATTGGAAAGAAGGGTGGCTATATTGGTCATTGATTGATTGATTTATTTTTTTTGAAATGTCAGAGATGTTTATTTGTAAATTTTGAGGTGTTTTTTGTTTATTCTCACTATAACAGATGAAAATAAACAAGTGAGATGGGAAAATTTTCATTTTTCCTTTAGTTGCATAATAAATCTGCACACTAATAGTTGCCTAATAATTGTGCGCACATATGTATTCCCCTGATGATGTTCACACTCACATTTCCGTTGTGAAACATTCAGGTTTCAGGTTTATTAACATTTTGGATTGACTGATAGCACTGTGTTTGTTCCATATTAAAATTAATCCTCAAAAATACAACTTGCCTAATAATTCTGCACTCCCTGTATATATATATATATACAGTGGTGTGAAAAACTTTTTGCCCCCTTCCTGATTTCTTCTTCTTTTGCATGTTTGTCACACAAAATGTTTCTGATCATCAAACACATTTAACCATTAGTCAAATATAACACAAGTAAACACAAAATGCAGTTTTTAAATGATGGTTTTATTATTTAGGGAGAAAAAATCCAAACCTACATGGCCCTGTGTGAAAAAGTAATTGCCCCCTGAACCTAATAACTGGTTGGGCCACCCTTAGCAGCAATAACTGCAATCAAGCGTTTACGATAACTTGCAATGAGTCTTTTACAGCGCTCTGGAGGAATTTTGGGCCACTCATCTTTTCAGAATTGTTGTAATTCAGCTTTATTTGAGGGTTTTCTAGCATGAACCGCCTTTTTAAGGTCATGCCATAGCATCTCAATTGGATTCAGGTCAGGACTTTGACTAGGCCACTCCAAAGTCTTCATTTTGTTTTTCTTCAGCCATTCAGAGGTGGATTTGCTGGTGTGTTTTGGGTCATTGTCCTGTTGCAGCACCCAAGATCGCTTCAGCTTGAGTTGACAAACAGATGGCCGGACATTCTCCTTCAGGATTTTTTGGTAGACAGTAGAATTCATGGTTCCATCTATCACAGCCAGCCTTCCAGGTCCTGAAGCAGCAAAACAACCCCAGACCATCACACTACCACCACCATATTTTACTGTTGGTATGATGTTCTTTTTCTGAAATGCTGTGTTCCTTTTACGCCAGATGTAACGGACATTTGCCTTCCAAAAAGTTCAACTTTTGTCTCATCAGTCCACAAGGTATTTTCCCAAAAGTCTTGGCAATCATTGAGATGTTTCTTAGCAAAATTGAGACGAGCCCTAATGTTCTTTTTGCTTAACAGTGGTTTGCATCTTGAAATCTGCCATGCAGGCCGTTTTTGCCCAGTCTCTCTCTTATGGTGGAGTCGTGAACACTGACCTTAATTGAGGCAAGTGAGGCCTGCAGTTCTTTAGACGTTGTCCTGGGGTCTTTTGTGACCTCTCGGATGAGTTGTCTCTGCGCTCTTGGGGTAATTTTGGTCGGCCGCCACTCCTGTGAAGGTTCAGCACTGTTCCATGTTTTTGCCATTTGTGGATAATGGCTCTCACTGTGGTTCACTGGAGTCCCAAAGCTTTAGAAATGGCTTTATAACCTTTAGCAGACTGATAGATCTCAATGACTTCTGTTCTCATTTGTTCCTGAATTTCTTTGGATCTTGGCATGATGTCTAGCTTTTGAGGTGCTTTTGGTCTACTTCTCTGTGTCAGGCAGCTCCTATTGAAGTGATTTCTTGATTGAAACAAGTGTGGCAGTAATCAGGCCTGGGGGTGGCTACGGAAATTGAACTCAGGTGTGATACACCACAGTTAGGTGATTTTTGAACAAGGGGGCAATTACTTTTCACACAGGGCCATGTAGGTTTGGATTTTTTCTCCCTAAATAATAAAACCATCATTTAAAAACTGCATTTTGTGTTTACTTGTGTTATATTTGACTAATGGTTAAATGTGTTTGATGATCAGAAACATTTTGTGTGACAAACATGCAAAAGAAGAAGAAATCAGGAAGGGGGCAAATAGTTTTTCACACCACTGTATGTATATGTATATATATATGACAGCAACACTTATAACAGTGACAAAACAATTACATTGACAATCATGTTATGTTATTTTCAAAATGTTTCCTTTTCTTTTTCATTACTTCTTTAACACACTACTTCTCCGTTGCGAAGCGCGGGTATTTTGCTAGTACATTATATTTATACATTCATAATACAAAGTAAAATACTTTATCGGTCAACACTGTTGGAAAAAATTACTTTTGCCTTACACACAGTAAGTGTCTTAAACAATATGCCAAATTCATAGCTTGTTAGTATAAAATCTATGGATGGGTTATCAAGCAAATTTTAAAGAATTCACTCCAAGTGTGTGAAAACTTCAGCTGTATATTAGTAAATTGATAAACTTAGTTATTACTTGCATTACTGTTGTAGTTACTGTTGAAGGAATATTTTTGCCTTGGAAGACAGATGCATTTGTTTATTTGAAAAAAAGAAAACAAGTCCTGGTCTGATGTCATGGGAAATGATGCTGAGATATACTGTATATGTCCATAATCAAAAAAAACAACAACAAAAATAAAAAATACATACATCCTTCCTGTATGCTTCACCCTAAACAGCTGCCAACTTGTAACATGTCCGATATTGGCTACTTACAGCATAGTAATTGGTTCTAATTATCTTTAAGTACATTTGACTGTTTTACTTTATAAAAATTAATTTGTATAAATGTCGATCATCCTGTTTGCTTATATGAGACCATATTGTAATTGATTATTTTTAGTATGTGTTTATATTTTTGCTAACAAATTATGATCAAACATTACACTCAGAGATGTTCATGTTTATCACCTGAAAATAATCTTAATTTCTTATTAGGTAAAGCAATAAATATTGGGTGATTGATGAACTTGTTATTGAGGAACATTTGAAATTAGCCTGGAAAAGGGCAAAAACAATATCAAAAAAGACTGACAGAATTAGAGTACTTTTGATTTTTGATCATTTTGAACCATTGTAATTGTATTATTTTAAACATAAAAGAGACTAAATTAAACACACATGTAAATGTTTTTGTATGGAGGCCTGTGTTTGTGAGGAAGAAAAAATAAAAAAAAATAATCCATTTAGATGAATTAATAATCCGTTTGGACATTTTTTTTCACCTGCCTGACACCCACAGGAAATTCATAGGCTTTGCAATATATTAAAATTAGTTATATTTATTTTGCATTTACATGGCTAACTGTATACTTCAAACAGATCAATGCATACCATGACATAAATGTATACATTTAGTTAATGGCAATAAGACATGCTAAAGGCATTTATTTATTTAAACAGTAATTTGATGTTAATTTGAAAGTTTTCTAGAATGAATAATTGAACCAGTGAAGTTGTATTTAAGTGAATGACCATTTAAGGGAAGAAAGTGAAATTATGAAGTGTATATTATTATAATAAACCATTTATTTAACAGCATTATAAATTACAAAAGGTTACAGAGTCTTTGCATAGAACACAGTGTTGAGCATTTGCTACAGTTAGACAAGCTAAAGAATGACCAGTGAAAATAGCTTGTGATGGTGTAACACTAACATCCAGCTACACATGTCAGCAACATTCTGCTCCTTCCTAAACATCGAGCTCCTCAATGTTCTGCCGGCTACAGCAAAGAAATTCCCGATTAATAGAGACATAAACCTGGACGAACACACACACACACACCCACCCACACTAGTCCTTTAATTAAGGTGGATTATTTTTGCAATACAAGGTTTTGTGCAGTTATACAAGGATATTTTTGAAATCATGTTAGTTTTTTTAAAATGTTCTTTAATCAAGACTTTACTTTTTTTTTTTTACTTAGTAACTACACATTATACAAAAGTATATTATATAGAGGACATGTAACATATGTATGCAGGACAAGTAGATGCATGTAGTACAAAAGATAAATGAAAATATGTAACATATAGAAAAGTAAAGCCTTGGTTTCAATCTTCTTTGAGCCTGTAGTTCTTTAAGTTTAGATAAAGAAGTGGAATGCAGACTAGTTTGTTTGTAAGCATATATGTGTGTAGTGGTACATCGTGCCAAAATCACAAGAGTGCTTCAGAAGGAGGACTGCTGATAGTGTTGGTTTCTAAAAGGAGTCAATTTCATAGAAATGTAAATCTCCATCAATTAACAGTACTTTGGATTACCCCCTTAGTACCACAGTTTACTGAGAGCAGGCTGTCCAATCACACATACCCTATCCAAACATACGCTGGAATGAAAACCAAAAAAAATACTATCTATGAGGATAGCTGGAGAAGCTGAAATGGAATCTATAATACAGCTCTGCACTATATAGAACAGAAACAATGGGAATAGCTGAAATAAAACTAAAATATTAACTTACCAATATCTGAACCAAGTTCATCAGATAATGGAATTTTTAATGGCTAGAAGCAAAAGAGAAAAAGGTGTGTAAGAAGTCAGAAGCTAAGCTATCAACTAAATCTGCATCAAAACCTGCATAGCAATTAACTTCAAAACTATAACAAAATACTCACAGCATCCTTTCCAAGAAAACTGGCATATATTTGTTGTGCCAATGAATGGGTGTCCTTTACACTGGCGCTGAGGTAGGCATCAGCTGAGAGAAAGAACAACTGCGAAAAAAAATATAAATGTAAAATGAAATAAAGCAATGATTGAGAGAGTAAAACTTTTGGACAGACAACATTTGTTGTAGGTTAAGACAGAGGCAGTGTACTCTAGTAAACGACACTATTTTCTAAATGGAAGTCTACATTTAACTATCCCGGAATATTCCACTTGCATGTGTTTCTGTTTGTTTCTTTGCTCAAGTTACAAATCTAGCAATTTACTTTTGTATGCCACTGTTTTATCAACTCTATTGACATCAAACAATAAGGACTATCCTAAGGTTTTAAAAATCGCTGTACTACAGGTAATATTCTTCATCCTAAGTCTATAACAGAATGTTTTAAAATACATCATAAATGGAGACACTACATCCAAGATCTAGAGTGTTTTTTACAGGAACATGAGAAATGTGGGACATGAAGACAGCAATGTTATAACCAGATGAGACATGCTAGGAATTGAAATAGAGGCTAAAGCAACAAATGAAAGATGAGTAAGTTACAGATGGTACTCCAAGAGATGTTTGCAGAAAGGAGTTTGCACAGCTAATAGTTTTCATTTTCACATCAAATTCAAATGTTACTGTTCAGATTAAAACACTTAGTATAGTAGTTCATATTTCCTTTAGCCAATGTCAGAATTAATAAAACAGAAATAACTGTATTCATTACATTTAAATAGGTAATCTTTTAGGTCCTCTACATCAGGGTTACTTCACGGTGGGTTCCAGTTTCCAGCTAAAAACTTTTCTTCACTTCTAAATTAAACTGTGCTTTCTTGTCTATCAACCAGTCCAGAAACAGAACTTTGCCTTTTCTCTCCCACCCAGCAGAGTTAATAAGATGTTCTAAATAAATAGAGTATTCACACAGTATTGTCAAACCCACATTCAGGGCAGTCCAGGACAGGGTGTCAGTCCATTGTGTGACCTAACACCACATGCGCACACACACTGACATTCACATTTTAAAGGCCAATATGGAGCCATCCACACACCACATATTTTAGAATGCTGAAATTCAACAAGACAACAGCAATGGGTGTAATCTGAAGCTGGACAAAAAAGGCAGCAGTGCTGTCAACCCAAACTTCTGCTTCACCTCCTGAAATCTTTACCACTTTCTTGAAATGTTCACATTCTTGTAGACCTCATAGGAAGATCTGGAGCTCAACTTTAGAGACGACATGTAACAAAAGGAAGATTGCAGACCAACTTCTTTGGCTGTTAACACAGCAAGTCATACAGTTTTCATGAACCACTGTAACCCTCCTGAAATCAGGAGAGAAGTACTGAACCCATTGTAATTCAAAAGTCAAAACATCCTAAAAGCTTCTAGATTTTCCTTGAGATTGATAAAAAATGAGGGTGTTGTGACAACTGAGGATCTGATTACTAATAGTGAGCCCACATAACCTCTAATCCTGGTTCTTGAAGTGATGAGAACCCAGCTGGCAGCTTAGAGATGATAAATCCAGCAGAGTCTGCGCCACACAGCTCCCTCCAGTAACCCAAACAGAGATCCGTTTACATTATTTCATCTTCAGTAAGTGTCCTCCAGATCAGCCAGCTTGTCACTTACAATGTCCTGCTGGTTTTTTTTTTTGGTTTGTTTTTAAACTGATGTGATTTCTTTGTCTTGTTACCATTGCCCATCTTTTATAGCAGTAGCATCAAGATGAAATGACTTTTACTACAGATTTAAAAGTATTGTGGTCCTCTCTTATCTCCGCAGTAAATTCCTGAAATGCAGAATTGAACGTAGAAGGTTGCTTCATAATAAGTGGTGGCTCATCTTGCCAGTCTGCTTTCTTTAAAGCATTCTTTGTTTTCTTCTGGGACATTTTTAATAAAATATCCGTACTTCATCAATAATATGACAACTTCATGAATATTGCTGCACAAATAAAAAACTATGCGTGTCACTTATAGGAAAAAATGGCAGTCAAAAGGTATAGCACAAGGACTAGTCAGCCATCTCTACTAGAGAGCACTAGTATCCCTTGATATACAATTTTTGTGTTTCTTTATTGAGTAAGTGAGACTGATCTGTTCATAGAAGCAAGGCAGGGTTAGGGCAGAAAACCACTTTTGTGGGTCACTCTGTACTGATCTCTTTAGCACTTAGTACTAGGCAATTGCCATGTCCTGTTTGGCTCTCGCTATAAGCAATTACGGTACTGTCCGAATGTATTGTCATCATGAATACTGTCATCAAGCATTTCTACTTGATTGAATTAAAAATGTTTTAGACATTTTTTCTAATTATCAGAGATTAACACTCTAGAGTTTAATTAGACTAGTCTTTATAAAAGCATCATTCACTGTAGTCACTCACAGATTTATCTTTTTTTATGCAAAAATTTGTATAAATTCTATTGCTAGTCTTTAGTACTACTAGAATTAGAACATCTGAAAAATTTTGCAAGAATAAGCCATTCATTCCAACAAGCCGAATGGCCTAAACTAGACTAGTGTTCATGACGCGATGAAAACAATTTATTTATCCAGAGGAAGGCAGGAGGGTCTATGAGCACGCAAATGAATCACACCAACTTGTGCAAAGGAGGTTATCACACAGTGCGGACAATGGATACTGGCAAACTTTGGGAGAGCACTGGCTCGGCGTCTCCTGGTCTGTCCTGTAGGTCTGCCACAGCAGTCCTAGAGGTTTCGTACATCTTAGCATCCAGATATATGAACACCATTTTGCCATGTTCAGATCAGCATACTCCCAAGTACTATGGTTAATGTCTTCAGGGAGTGAGAGAATATTTGCTGGCTTAATTAAATATCAGTCTTGCTTTCAGCAATATCAGTAATTAATTAAATAATTCAGTAAAGCTCCTACTTCATGTCCCCTTACTTTTCTCTATTGGAGGAGGTGGTCTCCAGCAATTAGACTTGTATCAAGGTAATGGAAGCACACTCATTTTATGGTACAGAATAATACAATTTATTTATACACAAAAGGATTATAGAAATATAATAACAGCATACTGTGGTGGGCTGGTGCCTTGCCCAGGGTTTGTTTCCTGCTTTGCGCTCTCTGTTGGCTAGGATTGGCTCAAGCAGACCCCCGTGACCCTGTAGTTAGGATATAGCGGGTTGGATAATGGATGGATGGAAAAACAGCCTATATATACTCAGCAAAAAAAGAAACGTTCCTTTTTCAGGACTGTGTATTTCAACAATAATATTTTAAAAATCCAAATAACTTTACAGATCTTCATTGTAAAGGGTTTAAACAATGTTTTCCATGCATGTTCAATTAACCATAATCAATTAATTAACATGCACCTGTGGAATGGTCGTTAAGACCTTAACAGCTTACAGAAAGTAGGCATTTAAGGTCACAGTTCTAAAAACGCAGGACACTAAAGAGACTTGTCTACCGACTGTGAAAAACAACCAAAGAAAGATGCCCAGGGTCCCTGCTCATCTGCGTGAACGTGCATTAGGCATGCTGCAGGGAGGCATGAGGACTGCTGATGTGGCTAGGGCAATAAATTGCCATGTCCGCAATGTGAGATGCCTAAGACAGCGCTACAGGGAGACAGGAAGGACAGCTGATCATCCTCGCAGTGGAAGACCACGTGTAACAACACCTGCACAGGATCGGTACATCCGAATATCACACCTGCGTGACAGGTACAGGATGGCCACAACAACTGCCCGAGTCACACCAGGAACACACAATCCCTCCATCAGTGCTCAGACTGTCCGCAATAGACTGAGAGAGGCTGGACTGAGGGCTTGTAGGCCTGTTGTAAGGCAGGTCCTTACCAGACATCACCAGCAACAACGCCGCCTATGGGCACAAACCCACCTTCGCTGAACCAGACAGGAGTGGCAAAAAGTGCTCTTCACTGATGAGTCACGGTTTTGTCTCACCAGGGGTGATGGACGGATTCGTGTTTATCGTCGAAGGAATGAGCGTTACACCAAGGCCTGTACCCTGGAGTGGGATCGATTTGGATCGATGGCTAGGGCCATTCCCCCCAGAAATGTCCAGAAACTTGCAGGTGCCTTGGTGGAAGAGTGGGGTAACATCTCACAGCAAGAACTGACAAATCTGGTCCAGTCCATGAGGAGGAGATGCACTGCAGTACTTCAAGCAGCTTGTGGCCACACCAGATACTGACTGGTACTTTTGATTTTGAGCCTCCCTTCATTCAGGGACACATTGTGAAACATTTTTAGTTTATGTCTTATGGTGTTGACTCTTTTAGTGTTCATACAAAAATGTACACATTAAGTTTACTGAAAGTAAAAACAGTTGAAAGTCAGAGGATGTTTCTTTTTTTGCTGAGTATATATCGATATATATTTATCTATCTAGATTCCTGTATTATATAACAGAAGAGGTTGGCTGTTTGCTAGTTATTTAAAGTTCTAATTGTCTTGGAGCAGATAAAAAGTTTTATGATACCAAGTCTTTAAAGATGATGTCCAATGCTGTGTGGAGTTGTTGCTTTGTTCCTGCCCCAGGATTCTTCTTGCACTGGAGTGCACTATTTCTTTTATGATGTGGTCCTTAGTCCATGGTGTGCGTTGCATTTTCTCAGCTTGCTCTTTGCTGTGTCCTTTGCAACTTCATAGGGAAAAGCACTTCTGGCACAACACTTTAGATGCTAAAGTTCCCGTTTTGAAGTCATGGCTGCTCCTGAATCTTTAGACTGAGCACACTTTCCCAGAGTGAGTCTCAGCCTTCAGCTCACCAAAGAGACAGCAGCTCATCAGCTTTTAAGTTTCGGAGAAACGTCATTTTGGAGAGTGAAAGCAGAGTTCTCCTGAAATTTACCTATATCTGATTATTGAAGGAAGGTATAACCTTTTGTGATTGGAATACAGTCACTGTACTTACAAAATCGGTGCCTTCTCACAGGTGCAATATTTTGGCCATCACAGTTGTCATTTGTTGAATTATAGCTATTTGTTCTTAGGTGTCTATTTGGCACCTTCTGTACAACTTTCACTTTTATTATCAGATGAAGTCCAGGTAGATTCTGATATGAAGATTTCAGTCACTTACTTTGTAATGCAAGCTTTGGGAAGATGAAGCTTAATGTCTGCAACCCTGAAATATCTATGTTAACAGGCTATTGTGCCACTAAAGCTTAGCAGAACTGGCAGCTCTCAACTTTATCTTACCATCTGAGGGCTTGTTTCAGCCAGGCAACAAGACTTTCCGCAAACCATTCATGACCCTTTCTCATTAAGTTCAACTGTAATTCACATAACCAAATTACAGACATCATGCATTGCATAGTTTGAGAAACACTGAGCTAGTTCATATACAGGTATATAATGTAGTTCACACAATTTAACAATAGTTTCAAAATAAATGTAGGACACATGAAATACAGATACTAACAAGTATGCAAAGTTTTTTTTTGCCCAAAAAAGTGCAATCCCAAAACATATCGCTTAATGATGCTGGAGCTAGATGGCACTGCTCAGGAGTTGGATCTTACCCTGGGTACATTTTAGACAATTTTAAATGATCAATAAAAGATTTTAAGTTGAGTTATGGAATGCTTTTCACATATACACTCACTGCCCACTTTATTAGGTACACCCGTTCAACTGCTTATTTACGCAAATCTCTAATCAGCCAAATCACACGGCAGCAACTCAATGCATTTAGGCATGCAGACACTGTCAACACACCCTGCTGAAATTTAAAATCAAGCATCAGAATGGGGTAGAAAATGTGATTTAAGTGAATTTGAATGTGGTATGGTTGTTGGTGCCCGACGGACTAGTCTGAGTATTTCAAAAACTGCTGATCTACTGAGATTTTCATGCATAATCATCTCTAGGGCTTACAGACTATGGTGCAAAATAGGGAAAAAATATTTAGTGTGCAGAAGTTGTCTGGGTGAAAATGCCTTGTTGATGCCAGAGGTCAGAGGAAAATGGCCAGACTGGTTCAAGATGATAGAATGGCAACAGTAACTCAAATGACTCCTTGTTACAAAGAAGAGCATCTCTGAATGGACAATATGTTGAGCCTTGAAGCAGATGTGCTTGGACAATATGTTGAGCCTTGAAGCAGATGGGCTACAGCAACAGGAGACCACACCAGGCACCACTCCTGACAGCTAATAATAGGCAGCTGAGGCCACAATTCATATGAGCTCATCAAAATTTGGCACTAGATGATTGGAAAAATGTTGCCTGGTCTGATGAGCCTCGATCTTCTGATGGCTACATTCAGCAGGATAATGCACCACGTCACAAAGCTCAAATCATCTCAAACTGGTTTCTTGAACATGACAACGAGTTAAAACTGGACTCAAAAGGCCTCCACAGTCACCAGATCTTCATCCAATAGAGCACCTCTGGGATGTGGTGGAAGAAGAGATTCACATTATGGATGTGTAGCATATAAATCTGCAGCAACTATGTGATGCTATTATGTCAATATGGACAAAAATCCTTGAGGAATGTTTCCATCACCTTGTTGAACTTATACCACAAAGAACTGGCATCATCAATCAAGAACTAAACCGTTTTACATGTACTGGTGAGAGGCAGGAGTATTCTCAAGAATCTATATATATAATTCACTTAGGCAAGACACCCATGGAAAGCACGCTGGAAGGGGCGTGGATTCACTAAGCCGCTGACAAGTGAGACACCTATGGCGCACGCAGGAAGGAGCCACACCCACCAACTCCAAGACCATTGGATACGACAACTCACAGAGCCACGCCCACCAACTTGGACATGACAACACAGAAAAAACGGCGTCATTTATATTCGTCTGTCGTAGAGGCAACATGCACCTCCGACCCACGCTGACTGTTCATAGAGGCATGTTTCTCGCATATGCAGCGTGTAAAATGGTTTGCGAGGGGTATACCATGGGATCCTTAAAACATTCCTTTACAACTGAGGTTAAAACACAATGAAGTTAGCAGTCTTTAAAAACCGAGTTTTCGGTTATGACACACGACCGCGTGACCATAGCAAACTGTTTTACACGCTACATACAGCAATTCACTTCCGCAACAAACATGCGTCTTCTTAGATGCTCCTGCAATTTGTACACACCCCCTCCCACCTCACTACCATCGTGGTCGGGTGTCTTGGTGGAATATATATAGAAAGGCAGCCAAAACCGCACAGAGCAATGAAAAGTCTACGTGAGTCACAGGTGCATCTGGACTGTGCAGACGACAACGACTCAAGTGACGAGTTGGAGGTGGGCACATGAGCAGGCAGTGCATACTGAATGAGAAATCAGCACACTAGCATGACGGAGGAAGCGGAATAGACGTCCTTCTCCTCTCCTCCCGTACCGCACCATATGCAGCGTGTAAAATGGTTTGCGAGGGGTATCCCATGGGATCCTTAAGACATTCCTTTACAACTGAGGTTAAAACACAATGAAGTGAGCAGTCTTTAAAAAACGAGTTTTCGGTTACGACGCATGACCGTGTGCACCATAGAAAACTGTTTTACATGCTACATACAGGAATTCGCATCCACGACAAACATGCATCTTCTTAGATGCTCCTGCACTTTGTACACACCCACCTCGCTACCTGTGCCTCTGTTTCATTACCGTCTCACCTGCTTCACCAATGCAGGCCCTGCAACAGTCGAGACGCTCTCTCAGCAGCTGACCTTCTCTGTGCCTGACCGGTTCACACAGAGGCACCACACAACACGGCAGGACTATCTAAGAAGAGGCATGTTTGTCACGGATGTAAATCGCTGTATTCGGCGTGTAAAACAGTTTGTTTGTTGCGGATGTGAATCCTTGTATGCAGCGTGTAAAACAGTTTCCGAGGGGTTTCCCATGGTCTTAAGACTCGGTGGCCGGGTCTCTGTCAGTTGCTCTTGCGACCGGGCACATGACCAGGCAGTGTGTATGCTTCAAGTGCGAGGGTGGACGCGACAGGACCATCTAAGAAAAATCATGTCGCGGCTGTGAATCGTTGTATGCAGTGTGTAAAACAGTTTGTTTGTCGCAAATGTGAATTGCTGTATGCGGCGTGTAGAGAAGTTTGCGAGGGGTATCCAAGGTCTTACAGTTGGTGGGCAAGTCTCTGTTAGTTGCTCTTGCGAGCGGGCACATGACCAGGCAGTGTGTGTGCTTCGAGAGCGTGGGTGGACGCGACAGCACCATCTAAGAAGATTCATATTTGTCGCGGATGTGAATCGCTGTATGCAGCGTGTACAACAATTTGTCGCGAATGTGAATCGCTGTATGAAGCGTGTAAAACACTGTATTGTATGTTGCCCTCTCCAGAGTTATATCTTTTCATTCACCTAGTCGTATACACAATGAAGTAAGCAGTCTTTAAAAAATGAGTTTTCGGTTACGAAGCACGACCGCATGCACCATGGCAAACTGTTTTACACGCTACATACAGCAATTCGTATCCGCGGCAAACATGCACCTTCTTAGATGCTCCTGCACTTTGTACACACCCCCCTCCCACCTCGCTACTACCGTGGTCGGGTGTCTTGGTTGATTATATATGGAAAGGCAGCCAAAACCACACAGAGCAATGAAAAGTCTACGTGAGTCACAGGTGCATCTGGACTGTGCAAAGCCAACGACTCGAGTGACGAGTTGGAGGTGGGCACATGAGCAGGCAGGTGCATACTGGACGAGAAATCAGCAGACTAGCATGACGGAGGGTGCGGAGTGGATGTCCTTCTCCTCTCCTCCTGTTCCACCCTCCGCGCCAGAGCACCGCACAGACGATTGTGTGTTGGTTCGTTCCATGCATTGTTACATGCATCCATCCATCCATTATCTGTACCTGCTTTGCCAAATTCAGAGTCACAATGGTGGAAGCCTATCTAAGCAGCATCAGATGCAAGGCTGATTTATTACATTACCGATTTTTCAAATGTTAATTTTCTCCCTGTGCTTAAAAATCAAATTAAAAAAAAAACGGCCTGATTATGCGGCATATGGTACGCTGCGGGTTGGCAAGTTAGAATATAAAAATCTCCATTTTTCTAATAGATTGAAATAAATTGTGAAATTATCTTTGCAAGTTTTGATGTTATAGTTGCTGTACACAAGAACCTGACCGGGTCTGGATTTAAAACACATTTAAAATCTCCAGCCACTATAATTTGGAGTGTCACATTAAGGACCAAAGTGAATACATTTCCCATATATTCTTTATTATAATTATACACATAATGTATAATGTATAGATGTTTACCAAAATTACTTTAAATTTAAATAAATTACCCACCACCATGACATAACACCCTTCAGGATCAGTTACTACATCTGTTGCTACAAGGAGGGTTATTTGGTACAGTAAAATTGTTTTTTTTTTATATATATAGCTAGAACAGAAGATTTGGCCTGTACAGCCTCTTTTTAGTCAAGGCTAGCTTTTATTTGTTAATTGAACCCAGCCACTGGGGATGAACCTAGCCATAGGGGACGCACAAGCCAGTATGTTTCTTCATGCCGGTCCCAAGACCAGATAAATGGGGAGAGTTACGTTAGGAAGGGCTTCTGGTGTAAAAAATATTGCCAGATCAATATGCAGGCAACAATACAGATTTCCATACCAGATCGGTCAAGGCCCAGGTTAACAACGGAAATTGAGCTACTGCTGGCCGAAGAAGGAGAACAGGAGGTGAAAGACGTGTCCAGAGGCAGGAGGAGAGGAGGAAGGTTAAGAGAGAGGAAGTGAAGGTAGGAACTTTGAATGCTGGCAGTATGACTGGTAAGGGGAGAGAGGTAGCTGATGTGATGGAGAGAAGGAAGGTTGATATATTGTGCATGCAAGAGACTAAATGGAAGGGAACTAAAGCCAGGTGGATCCGAGGTGGGTTCAAATTGTTATGTGATGGTGTGGATGGGAGGAGAAATGGGGTAGGGGTTATCCTGAAGGAACAGTAAGTCAAGAGTGTTTTGGAGATGAAAAAAAGTGTCAGACAGAGAGATGAGCATGAAGCTGAAAATTGAAAGTGTGATGTTAAATGTTGTTAGAGCATATGCCCTGGAAATGGGTGTGCGATGGATAAAATAGAAGATTTCTGGAGTAAATTGAATGAAGTGGTGGAGAGTGTACCTAAGGGGGAGAGAAAGTGATGATTGGAGCAGATTTCAATGGTCATGTTGGTGAAGGGAACAGAGGAGATGAGGAGGTGACGGGTAGGTATGGTGTCAAGGTGTGAAATGCAGATGGTTGGATGGTAGTGTATTTTGCAAAAAGGATAGGAATGGCTGTGGTGAATACATATTTTAAGAAGAGAGAAGAACATAGGGTGGCAAGCAAGGGTGATGGAAGATGCACACAGGTAGAATATATCCTATGTAGTTTGAAGGAGATTAGAGACTGCAAAGTGGTGGCAAGGGAAGCATATTTAGGCAGCATAGGATGGTGGTCTGTCGGATAATGTTGGAGATGAAGGAGAGGAGGAGAGTGAGGGCAGAGCGAAGGATTAAATGATGAAAGTTGAAAAAGGAAGACTGAAAGGTTGAGTTCAGGAAGGACAGGCACTGGGTGGTAGTGAAGAGTTACCACACAGCTGGGCTAATACAGCAGATGTAGTAAGGGTGACAGCAGGAAGTATGCTTGGCATAACATCTGGACAGAGAAAGGTGGAAAATGAAACCTAGTGGTGGAATGGAGAAGTACAGGAGAGTATACAGAGGAAGACATTGGCAAAGAAGGAGTAAGATAGTAACAGAGATACAGAAAGTAGACAGTAGTACAAGGAGATAAGGCGTAAGGTGAAGAGAGAGGTGGCAAAGGCTAAAGAAAAGGTGTATGATGAGTTGTATGAGAGGTTGGACACTAAGGAGGGAGAAAAGGACCTTTGGGCTAGACAGTGGGACTGAGCTTGGAAAGATGTTCAACAGGTTAGGGTGATAAAGGATAAAGATGGAAACATACTCACAAGCGAGAAGTGTGTTGAGCAGATGGAAAGAGTATTTTGAGAGGCTGATGAATGAAGAGAATGCGAGAGATAGTGAATCAGGAAGTGTAATGGATTAGCAAGGAAGAAAGTAAGGACAGCTATGAAGAGGATGAAGAATGGAGTAATGAATGCATTCAAGGTGGATAGGAGATTACATCATGGATTGGCTCTCAGCCCTTTTTAATTTGCAATGGTGATGGACAAGTTGACAGACAAGAATAGACAGGAGTCCCCATGGACTATGACGTTTGCTGATGACATTGTGATCTGTAGTGAGAGTAGGAAGAAGGTCATGGAGACCCTGAAGAGGTGGAGATATACTCTAGAGAGGAGAGGAATGAAGATCACTAGGAACAAGGCAGAATACATGTCTGTAAATGAAAAGGAGGTCAACAGGAATGGTGAGGATGCAGGGAGCAGAGTTGGTGAAAGTGGATGAGTTTAAATACTTGGGATCAACAGTACTGAGTAATGGGGAGTGTGGAAGAGAGGTGAAGAAGACAGTGCAGTCAGGGTGGAGTGGGTGGAGAAATTTTCCAGGAGTGATTTGTGACAGACGGGTATCACCAAGAGTGAAAGGGAAGGTCTACATGACGGTAGTGAGACCACCTATGTTATATGGGTTGGAGACGGTGGCACTGACCAAAAAGCAGGAGACAGAGCTGGAGGTGGCAGAGTTAAAGATGTTAAGTTTTGCATTGGATGTGATGAGGATGGACAGGATTAGAAATGAGTACATTGGAGGGTCAGCTCAGGTTGGACAGTTTGGAGACAACGTGAGAGAGCCGAGATTGCGTTGGTTTGGACATGTGCAGAAGAGAGATGCTGAGTATATTGGGAGAAGGATGCTAAGGATAGAGCTGCCAGGCAAGAGGAAGAGAGGAAGACCGAAGAGTAAAGCATACACTTACAACTTGTATCAAGATAGACAAATAACATCTCCTGCCGATTTAAAGAATAGCTGCTCTAGAATCTACATGCAGTGTGCTTCATAGCAAACTCATGTTGTCTGAAGTTGGATATAGAAAGAAAAATATCAGGTTCAGAGAATTATCCAAGAAAAACAAAGCCAAGTGAAATTTATAGCGGAATTGTTTTCTAAAAATAGTGGTAGAGAAATTTACAGATTACTGTGATCTTAACTATGTTCTACCTTTATGGATCGAATGCCTTTATACAGTTTTTTATTTTTTTTTTAAATCTGAATACCTTAGCAATATTTAAATCTGTCCTGTGCTGTCATGACCTGCACTTAATTGTTAAACGTTCAGCTAACACACCCTTCCTTAACCCTTCCATATTTGAGTTGCAAGTTCATTCACATTTATTTGTTTGGCAAAGCAAATTAGAAGTAACATTAGGCTAGGGCTGAATTCAAAACTTTTTTTTTTTTTTTACTGATCTATTCACTTAATTTTTTGACTATGAGTTTTGTCTCACATCTTGGCTTGACAGTCGTGTCTTCTGATCTCCTAATTCTGACCCATTTCCTGTCTCGTGTCTATGTGCTGGTGCTCACTAAACTTACTTCTCATCTTCCAGGGATAACACTTGGCTTTTAATCATATGAGATGGGAAAATAGTTTTTCCTCGTTAGGTCATGATGAAGGTCTTTGACATTCCAGATTACAAAGTTTAATGATTGACCAGAGATACATGGTTTCTGAATATTAGGAGACATTTCTTGATCTTAAATAAAAGCAGTGAGTTATTTCGGACTTCAGCTATAACACTAACTTCATATTATTATTGTCGGGTGTCATGATTGGTAAGATAGACAATAAATCTACTCTTACAATTGTGGGGAAAAAGGTTTAAGAAAAATAGTTTCTCTATGCAATATATGAACTGTAAGCACTAAATGTATACTTATTATTTGTCTGGGAGTGCTGTTGTTTGTTTTTATTATAACATTTATTTTTTTTTACTGGAGCATCAGGAAAAATGTAATTTCCCCTTGGGGACAAATACAACTATAATCAATCTACCTACTGTGGTGTATGGCCAGCCGTTTATCCCGGCCAATACCCCCAAGCCACCAGGTGGAGCCCTCACTGCAGTATGGAGGTTCCCCGAAGACCAGCAGGGCATCATGGACACTGCAGTTTTTATACACAGCCCTGCTGGATGCCATGGGGGCCACTAGGAGGTGCTGCAGGAGGGAACAACGGTTATTTGCCCTACGCCCCGGAAGTACATCCAAGTCACATGGACAAGGGGAATGACGCGCTTCCGGGGTGAAGAAAAGGACTTTTTACCTGACCCGGAAGTGATACAAGATCACATGGACTGGGGATTGAGAACACGTCCGGGACAAGGAGAATAAAAGGACTCTGGGAACTCCAGATGAAGAGCTGAGCTGGGTGGAAGGGTGACAACACGTCTGGGAGTGGTGGAGAGTATTATTGTAGTAATTATTGGTTTGTGTTTGAGTATTGTGGAGGAGAGGGTGCTTTGTGCACTGTGCAGAAGTAATAAAGTCAACATTTGGACTTTTACTTGGTGTCTGGAGTCTTGGATACTGCCCCCTATCTGTCACACTACATATACTATACTGTATATATGCTATTATATCAAAGCCCAGTACAAGGATACCAAAAGATTTAAATATTGCTAAGGTATTCAGATTTAAAAAAAAACAAAAAACTGTATAAAGGAATTCGATCCATAAAGGTAGAACATAGTTAAGATCACAGTAATCTGTAAATTTCTCTACCACTATTTTTAGAAAACAATTCCACTACAAATTTCACTTGGCTTTGTTTTTCTTGGATAATTCTCTGAACCTGATATTTTTCTTTCTATATCCAACTTCAGGCAACATGAGTTTGCTATGAAGCACACTGCATGTAGATTCTAGACCAGCCATTCTTTAAATCGGCAGGAGATGTTATTTGTCTATCTTGATACAAGTTGTGAGTGTATGCTTTACTTCTTTCAGGTGAGCCCCAAATACTTTGATTTCACTCTCAGATTTGCAATTTTTTCCTCATTCATGTTTCCAAAAACTTTTTTAAGTTTATATCAAAATTGTTACTTGAATATAACTCCTGATTCTGCTGGCTCAGTTTGACTGTGTACTCTTTTAATATCATTCCCAAATTGGATAATCAGTAGCTTCACCTCAGAAGCCTTGTTCATTGAATCCTCTTCCCTTTGGTCTGATGGCATTATGTAACCAGTTGGTGTTCGAGACAGTCCCTTACTTGAAGTTGCCACACTTGAAATGGTGAGCTGTCACTGCCAACGTTACTCTCATATCCACCGAAAGCAGGATTGGATGCTACACTAGGAGACCCTGGATGATCAGACCTTCATCTGTCTCCTCAACCTTCATCTGTAGAAGGCTGTACCGTGACGCTGACAATGTCTTAGACTTTGGTGGATCTTAGTATTTTTTCTCACTCTTGAAAGAACCCCCTTTGTGTCTTCTCAACCTTTATAGAAGACCTTGTGCAATTCCACCCGGATTATTGACTAGAAGATTAAAAACACTGTAGTGTGCATATAGGTTTACAGACATCAATTAAAGCTAGCATTAAGTTCAACTCCATACAGTGGGCAAGCCATAAATCTGAAACCTAAGCCTCAAAAGCTAAGAATATTATCACGTTATTTAAAATGAATTTACATATGGGATGCAAAAAGACAAAACTTACCAAACGATTGGGATCCAGTAGCTGGCTGAAGATATATCTCATGAACACAATCATATGTGCAGGATGAGATTTTAATCGTTCTACATCTTGAAATGGACCACCCTACTTGTTCACAAAAACACAAAATAAAAAGCTAAAGGTTAGGAGCCAAGACTATCAGTTTTCTTTCCTATATCTAGATTAGGTTAGTTTTAAACTCTTAAAATACGACTAAATTTAACTTATTAAAAAAATGACAATCCAGAATTTCACCTTCAAGCTGTAACATTCCATCCATCCATCCATTTTCCAACCCGCTGAATCCGAACACAGGGTCACGGGGGTCTGCTGGAGCCAATCCCAGCCAACACAGGGCACAAGGCAGGAACCAATCCCGGGCAGGGTGCCAACCCACCGCAGGACACAAACAAACACAACCACAACCAAGCACACACTAGGGCCATTTAGAATCACCAGTCCACCTAACCTGCATGTCTTTGGACTGTGGGAGGAAACCGGAGCGCCTGGAGGAAACCCACACAGACACAGGGAAAACATGCAAACTCCACGCAGGGAGGACCCGGGAAGCAAACCTGAGTGCCCTAACTGCGAGGCAGCAGCGCTACCACTGCACCACCATGCCGCCCATTGTAACATTCTGTTTGACTAAAGCCACATCCATTAGCAATAACTAGAATAAAACAAGTATAAGGGCCAATCTCAGAAAGTTGATGTTAAATTCAAATAGTGATTGCTGACTTTCTGTAGAATGTCAAATTCTCATAGTGACTAGGATATGGTATAGACTTTCACCCACTGTAAGTTAACATGAGATAGAACTTTCTTAGCTATATCTGAAGAACAGTCAGTTAGGAAATGGTCTTACTGCTAGCATGAACTATTAGATACGTTTCCAAATAGGAGATGGCATACGGTTTTCTGACCGTGTTTATGTGATTAGCTTGCGGAACATGCCACAAGTACTACTGTATGACCAAACTTCGAGAAATGAAACAAGATTTATAAGCCTTAAACAAGCCTTCCATTTTTGTGTAAACAGTTTGTCTCTGAAAGTTTTAAAATGAAGATATTTTGTCTGTGAAATTATTTGATCAAGTGTCACACTGGTGCTTGAATCATCGTATAAAGCAAACTAAAAGCTGAAGAGCTCAGGTAATATTGGATGAACGTAGCTACAACGAGAAAGATGAAGGGTTACATGTAACTTGATAAAAACTTAAAACTGTTAGTAAGCACATACAGTATGTGCCATACAGTGTGGGGTCTTAAAGGCTACATTTACTTTTTAACCTTCAGTAGCTGAATACAGCAACCCACTCACGCAAGATTACCATCTTACACAATCATGACTAGAAGAAACATTATTTACAGTTAACAAATTCCCTAAAAAAATTTACAGACATACTAAATAGTGCAATAACCTATTTGGTATAAAATGAAAAGGAAAGAAGCAGTATCAAGCAATTTACTCAAAATAACTGCATAATTTTTATTTGTTACCATACATTAGTGCCTCATTTGGGATCATTGCTGTAAAAGTTACTGGAATGACTTGCCACAGAATATTTGCTGGTTTACATAACATAGAAAATACATTATATTAGTGTTTTTATTATTATTAAAATCAATAACTAGACATCATGTACACCTCAGAAATTTAAGGATTTTTTCAATAAACCTTTTTGTAAAAACTACTGAATAGTACCTTTCATAGGCTGATGGGGGAATATGGATATTGTAACATTCTAGTTTAAAACCAAAGAATATACTAGAACAGAATCCACTAGCTTTTAATTAATTTATATCTATATACTCTCTCTCTCTACACACACACATATTTTATATATTAGTGACAGATAGGGGGCACTATTGCTCCCTTGAACCCTCAGACAATATGTCATACATTATATATATCTATACTAATAAAAGGCAAAGCCCTCACTAACTGACTGACTGACTCACTCACTCACTCACTCACTCACTAATTCTCCAAGTTCCCGTGTATGTAGAAGGCTGAAATTTGACAGGCATGATTTCCTGGTACACCGATTACATTGATCAGAGCTTCCTGATTCATTTTACTTTCATTTTAAGTATGAAAAAATATGAGGTTAACACAGAAAAACAGATCACCAATTGAAGCTTTATGAATAATCGATTTGCCATCAATAATTGTTTTGGTAAAGC
>NC_053171.1:58011556-58032460 GCF_016835505.1 Polypterus senegalus
TGACCTCCAGCTGGCTACTGGTGTGCATGCTTTGGACCAAACTGTCACAAACAGACTCCATGAGGGCGGCATGAGGGCCTGACACCCTCCAGGTGCCGGTGTTGATTGGCATGCACCGCAGAATACCATAATTGGCAGCACCTCCATTGGGACTCCATTCTTTACACAGATGAAAGCAGATTCACACTGAGCACATATAAACAACGTGAAAGAGTTTTGAGACACCATGGTGAACATTATGCAGCCTGTAACATTATCCAGCATGACTGGTTTGGCGGTGATTCAGTGATGGTCTGGGGAAGCATATTCTTAGAGGGTCACACAGACCTCCATATGCTAGGCTATGGTGCCCTGATTGCTGTTAGGTACCAAGATGAAATCCTCTCAGCCATTGTCAGACTTTACGCTAGTGCAGTGGGCCCTGAGTTCCTACAGGTGCAGGACAATGCCCGACCTCACATGGCCAGAGTATGGGCAGTTCCTGGATGATGAAGGCATTGATGCCATTCTGAAACCTCAATCCAATAAAAACCTCTCAAACATTATGCATTGGTGCATCTGACACTGCCAAGTAGTGTTACAGACTGTCTTGGAGCTTACTGATGCCCTGATCCAGATCTGGGAGGAGATACCCAGGGACACCGTCCGCCATTTCATCAGGAGCATGAACAGATGTTGTCAGGAGTGCATAGGCGTAACTCACCTTATGAGTCGTAGTGGTGAAATTCATGCATGTTGGATCAGCCTGTGATTTCAATTTTTGACTTTGATTTTTGGTGTGATGTTGAATTGAGTTCAGTGGGTTGGTTATTTTGGTTTCCATTGATTGTTCTTACAGTATTACTCAGTAATGACATTACACTTGAAAATTTCATTCGAGTTCCAATGTGTAAATTAAGTGTTCCCTGTCTCATCTGGGCTTCTGAGTTGCACAAATGACAGGCAGGAGAGGACTGAGCAAACATAACTTATTTTGGCATTTGCAGAAACAGCAATCAAGCTTTATTCAGGAATGTTATCTTAATTCAAATTCATAGTGGACAACTTCCTAGCTGTCTCCGATAGAGCAACTCCAATTCTTTAAAAGAACTCATATATCTTTAGGATATAGCGGGTTTGATAATGAATGGATGGATGGATATATCTCTTCCTTGAATGGACTTGCTTCAAGACTAAGTGCCGCAGCAGAGGCAGGGACTGAGTCAGAGACAGTCTGCACAGGACAAGAGAGAACAGGACAACAGGTGAATGAACTGGTTTTTAAAGATCCATAATGATGGGTGATGAGTGCTTTATGCAGTAAAACAGCTGCTGAACTAACATCTGCCTTCCTGAGAGTGTATTTCTTTAGCATTGGAATCGGAGGCGTGACCACAGGGGGGCTGGGGTGGGCACTGCCCCCCCAGAGACAAGCCATGCCCACCCTGCGAAATGCTCTGTCTGTTTAGTTAAAACTCTGAAGAAGAATAACATTTGATTCTCAAAACTGAGTTGCTTTCCGATTAGATAGGCACCGTGCTGCTCAAAGGTTACTTCGCCGCACATTTTACAACACATTTTGAACCTGTTGACCGCATTCTTTAATTAAAACAGCGTATACGTTCCATTCTTCTTTTATTTTCTGGTTGGTAACACCAAAGGCTATGCATAGGTGGCTTATTAAACAGCAGACACGCAGCACTGCGCACCCACGTCGGTAACTGAAACTCCAAAAGATGTAGATAAGCCTACACAATCCTCCAGCTCTGCGCCCATGTCGGGTACTCCAAACCTCTGTCTTCAACAAAATATACAGTCCGGACTGCCTGACTTAAATATGGATAGCCCATCCCAGCCCATTTTAATTAATTATCCCAAGCGCGCATTCGGAAAGACACTGAGATGTTTTAGTGCAAGCTGGTATCAGTTTTGACCATGGCTTGAATATTCTGTTGTCCGTGATGCCAGCTTTTGCTTTGCCTGCCGCAAATTTAGTGTTTCCAGTTCGGACCGCGAGGACATATGCACCAAACACTGCTACACTAATTTGAAAAAAGCTCTAGAAAAAGACGGCTTCCACAAACACGCGTCTAGTATCCCGCAGGTCAGAGCATGGCACGAGTATCGGCGCTGGGCAGAAACGGGTGAAAGCATAGTTCAATAACTGAGTCCAACCCAGATACAAAAGAATAGATATTATGTGAAAAGCATTGGGGAGGACGTTCAGTTCCTTGCAGTCAATGAACTGGCTCTGCGTGGTCACAATCACGCAGGAGGGGAGGAGGGACTTTTCCCAAGTTCTTTGATTACACAATCAAAAAGATGCCAAACTTGCAGAAATTGTAAAATACATCCCAGACAACGCAAAATACACATCCAATGTAATTCAAAATGAAATAATTGAGACTCTTTTCAAAATGGTGGTAAAAGATATCAGGACCAAATATGAAAAAGCTGGCTCTCCTGAACTTTGCATTAAAAGTGATGGTACTAGTGATCACTGTGACATTGAGAATTTGTCTGTAGTGATTAGATTTGTCCAGATCTCCATCCCTGAAGAACACCTGATTGGCTTAATTGAACTGAATCAGCTTGATGCTGAGTATATTTGTAACCAAATTCTGTCTGCACATCTCTCTGAGCTAGGTTACAGCCCAGACAATTCAGTGTGTCAGTGTTTTGATGGTGCTTCTGTCATGTCTGGGGCAAGGGGTGGTGTCCAGGCTTTGTTACAAAACAAAGTTGGTAAGTACATTCCATATGTACACTGCTACAATCACCAGCTCCATTTAGCAGTGATACATGCAATGGAATCAGAATCTCTGGCTAAGACGTTCTTTGACTGGTCAAATTCATTGAACACATTTTGTCACAGACATTATGTTTCACATACATACAATACACCCACACTGAAAAGACTTCTAGAGGTACGATGGACCAGTCATTATGATGTCACAAAGTCCATTGTCAACAATGAGGAAGCTATAAGGGGGGTTCTCTCAGGGGTAGCCGTTCTATATTTGTCCACAAAGACTAATAATACAAGTTCCATTGCCTCTGTTAATTTAATTGAACAAATGTTATGATTTATGCCGCAATTTTTGCTTTTATATGTTATATAAAACTATGTTGTTCTTATTATTTGACCCCACTGGGGGTGGATGGATGGATATTTTTTACCCCAAAGCCCCCCCCCGGCTGGCAAGCCAAATGCCCACCCACACATGATGTTCTGGTCACACCTCTGATTGGATTACTGTCTGACAGTTATCCCTGTAACTGAAGCAGCTGAAGCTGTGCAATAGTCACAATATATGTAGAGACAGAACAAGAGGAAGGAATCAAGGAAGAACAAATGAAGGTTCAAAGGTTTAAGGGAGCATTCCAGAACATCTTGTTTAAATAACAGAAATGAAAGTGATATACAAACAAAATATTCTTCTACTGTTGTTAACAAATACAGAGCCTTATTAGTGAAGTGTGTCTCTACGACACTCTCTCTGGGTTTCTTCTTAACAAAATACCCTGACTGTTGTTTGAACCCATGCTGATTGTTCAGTAAAACTCCTGTTCTTGCCATGTGCTGCTCAGTGTTTTTCTTTATACATGAATTCATGAATTTACATGTGTTGCACGTTAGGCTTGCTGCTTGCTAGTTGTTTGGATCTGTCTGATCACCCTCTTTATATTATGGGATAATATTTAGTATTGTCGAGTTCTTCAGAATTTCTGATTTAACCTGAATAGTACTTCTTCCTGTATAATTTCCATATACTGCAGTACAGGTGCATACCTAAATTTGCAATTAGTAGGAAATTTTAAAAAATGAGAGCATAAGGGCAACCAATAAGAAGGATATTAGGGAAGCTAAAAGACAGTTAGAAAGGAAAAGAACAGATAAGGAGAAAGATGAAATTCAAAGAGATTCTTTCAATATTTTAGTAGTAAAAGAACAGTCAAGGAGATGACGTGTATCAGGAGTTGTAAAGGGGAATGAAAATAAATAGACAGTGAAATGGCAAATGCTTTTCACTTGCATTATTCTGAAGCTTTCACATGTGAGGAAGTCGATAACCTCCCAGCATGGGGTACTGAGTGATTTTAAAGTTGCAGAGGAAGAAATAATGCTGAAATCAAGCAAATCACCAAGATCAGATAATATTTATGTTCGAGTGTTTAAGGAAGTTAGCAAGTGCATGTATAAATAAGCATTGACACATATTTTCCGAAAGTGATTATGCACAAGAAAAACTCATGGGGATAACAAAATATAAAATATTATCCCATCATATAAAAAGGTGATCCACAGATCCAAACAACTAGCAAGCAGCAAGCCTAATGTTCATCACAGGTAAATTCATGGAAGGAGTTATTAAGAAAAACACTGAGCAACACTTGGCAAGTTTGGGAGTTTTACTGAACGGTGGTTATGTTTTACTAACATGCAGGAGTTCTGTAAGGAGAAACAAAATGATATGATCAAAGTTGTGGATATATCTTTATTGTGATCTTCAGAAAGTATTTGATAAGATGCCACTTTCACGTGACTACATATATTTTGTGACTAGTGTCGCCACCAGTTATCTGATGTTAAGGGCAGCGACCATTGCTCATGTGCAATTCAGTAGTTCCCCTGCTCTCTTTTTCCTACCACATAGTGACACCAGCTGCACAATCTTACACTATTAACTGCAGGCTGTCTCTCTGTTAAACAGTAAACCATTGGCAACAAAACACAGCTGCCCTTCAGAAATTCCCTCTTAAACAATATTCCCCTTTGTGGGATCAGCTGCAGGCTTTAAAACATTTAAAAGGCCGAGCCCAGGCCAATCTAACAGCTCACTCTCCTGTCCTGTCCCCTTCAGACTGCATCTGCTCCAGTTGCTGCTTCCAAGCCATTTAACCTGCTTGAAGAGGAGGACGTTGTGTTCTTTTGACCTGGAGTGCAGTGAGAGGCGAATGCAATGCTGCATCAGACACGGTAGCAGTGGAAGGTGAGTGCGATATTGCATTAAACACAGAGGAACCAGAGACTGCCATCCAGGCGGAGTTTGTTCACCTACAGCAAGCCGATAACATCTTGGATTTTGCATTCAGACAAGCCCACTTCGCAAATTACTTCTACTATCTGGGGAGAGAGGACCCGAATTTTAAAGCATCACATTTTTTACTTATGTATGTTTTTCTGTATCGGGTTATTTCTGATTGCATGGGTGATGGATGTATTGAGCAGTTGGCAGTACCAAGTGAGCATAGGGAGAAGGTGTTAACACAGTCACATGTTGGGGATCGCCTTGGCATGGAAAAGATAAGGGAACGCATTTCTAAACACTTTTATTTGGTGAATATGGGCCGGAATGTAGAGCAATTCTGTAAGGCTTGTCCCAACTGTCAAATATTTTCCGCTCGCAGACCCACCAGGGCACCCCTTGTACCAATGCCTATTTTAGACGTCCCCTTTGAGGGGGTGGGATTAGATATTGTTGGCCCACTTCCCACGAGTAAAAGTGGCTTTCAGTAAATGCTCATGTTAATCAATTATGCCACAAGATTCCCAAAAGTAACAATGCTGCAACAGGCAGACACCCAAACTATTGCAAAAGCACTCTTGGATATGTTCACACGTATTGGTATCTCTTGCGAGATTCTCACTGATCAGGGCACACCCTTTATGTCTCGCATCATGCATGCATACACTCCACAGTTTATCATCTGCAGACGAATGACCTGACTGAACGATTTAATAAAGCCATAAAACAGATGAATCGTTGGGTAGCCCATGACGATTCAGCTTCCTGGGATACAGTTATACCTTTCCTCCTGTTTGCTTTCTGGGAAGCCCTGCAAGCGTCCAATGGGATGAATCCTTTCGAATTATTATTTGGCTGACAACTGTGCAGGATGTTGGACATTTTTTGGGAAGAATGGACGGGGATTTGTGAGACAACCACTGGGGGGAGGTTTGTCAACCAAGTTGTTTCGCTGCAAGAACAGATTTCCAGATTGTCCTCTATTGCAGTGGAACATCAGCAGTGCAAGCAGGAGGCACAAAAACCTAATTATGACAGGGTGACTAAACTCCATAAATTTAAGAATGGGGATCGCTTGCTGGTGTTGATCCCATCTGAGCCACATATATTACGGGCCGAATGGCAAGGGTGATAGAAGAATGTATGCTCCCTGTGAATTATAAAGTCAGAATTCCCGGACGGTGGAAACACGTACAAATTTTGCATGTTAAACTTTAAAAGGATTGGCATGACCGTCACAAAGTCCTGGTCACGGCTGCAGTGGCCCAACAGACTGAGGTTGATATTTGGGATGATTTAACTGATACCCAGAAAGCAGAATTGCTATTGGTGATTGAGGGGAACTCAGATTTCTTTTTGGCAACACCTGGCCGGATGACGATTGCAGAGAACAAGATTGTCATTCCTCATGGTGTTACTATACAGGTGCTACCAGAGGCAACAAGGAAAGTGATACATAAAGGAAGTCCAACAGATGCTTCAATTAGGTGTTATTCGGCCAAGCAAAAGCAAATGGTGAAGTCCAATTGTACTCATCTCAAAGTCTAACGGTTGATTTTAGGCATTTGAATAAGATTTCCAAGTTTACTTCATACCCGATGCCGTGTGTGGATGAGCTGTTAGAAAAGCTCGGGCAGGCATCATTTATCTCCACCCTTGACCTCACAAAGGGTTATTGACTGGTCCCCTTGGTCTAGTTGTGAGAAGACCATGTTCACCACTTCGGACGGGTTGTTTGAATTTACCGCATTCTCTTTTGGTCTCCATAGTGCACCGCTGACCTTGCAGCTCCTGCATCCCTATTCCACGTACACGAGTGCCTAGGACGTGGTCATTTTCAGTAATGACTGGGAATCTCACCTTGCTTGCCTTCAGGTGGTGCTTGACAGTTTACGGCCTAAGAAGTGCAAGCTGGGTATGTCGAAAACACATTATCTGGGATATTCCATGGGGAAGGGTTTGCTCAAGCCCCAAATGGACAAGGTGGGGGAGGTGCTTGCATATCCCCATTCCAAAACACAGAGACAGGTTCGTATTACAGGCCCCTCACCGACTTGACAAAGGGCAGAAAGAAGTGTAGTGTTGTTTACATTTTACAAGTGTATTATTCTTATCGGGATTCACTGGGTATGAGCATGTCAGGATATAAAAAAAAAAAAGCTGCTATATCCGTGTTTAGATGATGGGATCACCTGTTCTCTCACCACCCCACACCTCTAACACCTTTTCTTTTTACTTTTTTTCTTTTCTTAACCTTTATCACTCTTTCCTTTCCTTCTTTTACCTGCCTCTGGAACTTTACATCCGCATGACACAATCACACAACTTTCCTACACTGCGTCAGCACACACACAACGCGCGCATACAAACACTAGATTATAATTATTACATTTTATCATACAACCACAAACACTTTTGGTTCTGTCTGATTATTATTATTATTATTGTCTGATTATTATCAGCTTTAGTATTATTATCAGAATTATTATTATCAGCATTAGTATTATCATCAGCATTATTATTATTATTTATTTTCAGCATTCATATTATTATTATCATCAGCATTAATAATATTATTATTGTTATTAGCATTATTATGCATATATTTTTATTTACTTATTTATTGCTTTATTTTTATTTATATATATATATATATATATATTTTCTTTCTTTTTTCTTCAGATTAAATTATACATTTATTTACTTAACTAACTCACATGAAGGCACCATACATTAGCTAATCACACACACAACTATGGGTACACTAAGGTTTGTCAGTTGGAATGTTCATGGAACTGGCTCTAGAGAGAAGAGATTAAAGATTTTTGATCAGCTTAAAAGACTGCAGGCAGATGTTGTCTTATTACAAGAGACTCATAGGTCTGCCACAGTTGCAGATGAACTTAAAACATCTGAGTTTCCCAGACTGTTCTCTGCCGCCTATAACTCTAGACAAAGAGGTGTAGCTATTTTAATACACAAAAATACAAATTTCAAAGTATTGGACACAGTCTCAGATCCAGATGGTAGATTTATAATACTAAAACTATCTATACAAAATCAAAGCTTATGTATTGTTAGCATATACTGTCCAAACATAGATGACCCGCATTCTTTCATAATTTTTCTCTGTACTCTCCGAACACTTGGACTGTCCACTTATACTTGCGGAGATTTTAATTTTGGATGGATCATTCTTCAGACAGGCTCAGTACAGCTGGGACTCAGCGCATTGGCATTCCACTAATATAGTCAAACAGTATATGAGTGATTATGGGCTTTGTGATGCATGGCGATCTTTTTATCCCAGCCGTAGAGAGTATACTTTTTTCTCACATGTTCATCACTCTCACTCACGTTTGGACTATTTTCTAGTCAGCAGCTCATTATTGGCTGACATTTCAGACACTGAGATACACCCTATAGTTGTCAGCGATCATGCTCCAGTTTCTTTAACTCTGTTAAATAAGAAAACAATCCCATCAGGTAAAACTGGAGGTTTAATACGTCACTGCTTAAAGATGAAGGTTTTGTGGAATATTATAAAAAAGAGTGGGCTTTATATTTAGAACACAATGACATTCCTGGAACATCAGCATCTGTTCTCTGGGAGGCAGGGAAAGCAGTGATGAGAGGTAAAATAATTTCCTTCTCATCACATAAGAAAAAAATAGAAAACAAACGTATTCAGGAATTAGAAGAAATCATTAAGTCTCTAGAGGCATCCCCAGAAGAAGAATTACAAAACAAATTGCGTAAAAGTAAACTAGAACTTAAAGGAATTATTGACAAAAACACAATTTTAGCACAAAGACTACGAATAGAAAACTTTGAACACGGTAATAAATCAGGCAAGTTTTAGCCAACCAGTTAAAAATAAACAAAGAGAAAACTGCCATATCTGCTGTTAAAGACTCAACTGGGAATATAGTATATGACCCTGAAAGAATAAACAACACTTTCAGAGATTTTTACAAAACCTTGTACTCACCACAGATTAACCCATCAGATAATGAGATCAATGAGTTTCTAGACAGGATAATACTTCCTAAATTATCAGATAGCCAAGCTACAGTCCTGGACTCGCCATTAACATCAGATGAGCTTCAGGAAGCTCTTAACTCCATGCCTAATAGGAAGGCTCCAGGTCCAGATGGGTTTCCAGCAGAGTTCTACAAAGAATTCTGGATCATTCTGGCTCCAACATTCTTCAGAATGATGTGAAATAGAAGAAAATGGTAGACTACAGCCAAACATGAATTCAGCCAACATTAGTCTCCTGTTAAAACCAGGCAAAGATCCTATATTTCCTACCAGCTATCGCCCAATTTCTCTTATTAATGTTGACCTGAAAATAATTTGTAAAGCCCTTGCAAAAAGATTAGAGAAGGTAACCCCTTTCATAATACATCCAGACCAAACTGGTTTCATTAAGGGGAGACATTCATCCACAAATTCACGTAGATTACTCAACTTAATAGACTTTTCTTATAGCAGAAACATGGAAACCAGTATATTATCTCTCGATGCAGAAAAGGCTTTTGATAGAGTTAACTGGAAGTTCTTATTTGCAACTTTACATAAATTTGGTTTTGGAAACTTCTTCATAAACTGGTTAAAAATTTTATACAGTTCACCAACAGCATGCGTCAGGACAAATGACCAAACATCAGATAGCTTCTGTCTTCAGAGGGGGACCAGGCAGGGATGCCCTCTCTCCCCCTCGCTATTTGCTATCTTTATTGAACCACTAGCAGCAGCAATCAGGCAAACTACAGTTATTAAAGGCATAAAGTGTAAGAACATAGAACATAAAATCAGTCTTTATGCAGATGACGTGTTACTTTATCTTCAGAATTCTCAATCCTCTCTCTCCCAGGCAATTGAACTAATAAACTCCTTTTCAAGAGTTTCAGATTATTCAATAAACTGGTTAAAATCCACAGTTCTTCCAATTAATTTCTCTTTTGTCAATTCCCTTAATACACAATTGGAATCAGGGAATATTACATACCTGGGCATTCATGTGTCTCCCAGGCTGGCAGATCTAACTAAACTAAACTACATCCCACTATTAAAGAAAGTGGAAGATGATCTTGCTAGATGGAAATCCTTACCGATATCACTTATGGGGAGGGTTGCCACAATTAAAATGATGGTTTTACCAAGAATCAATTACTTATTTTCTATGATCCCAAACAAGCCATCATCTGATTGGTTTAGATCCCTGGACTCCTCCATCACTAAATTCCTTTGGAAGGATAAACCTCCACGAATTAGCTTAAAAACACTACAGAAGACCAAAGATAGAGGAGGGTTGGATCTACCCAACTTCTATCATTATTTCTTAACCAACAGGCTCCAATATATACCAAGATGGTTGCAACATAACCCGCTGGATGAGTCCTGGTTAGATGTAGAACAGACACTTTGCAATACTATAGAGCTTTCGGACCTACCGTTTATTAGCTCAAAAATAAGAAAGCATGAAAGCTTTAAAAGTATTAATATCAGTACCTCACTGACAGCATGGTGGGAATATCTAAAAATGACGGAGTCTTCACTAATTCCATGCAGACGCACACCCATCTGGAATAATCCTGACATATTGCAAAACAATAAAATGATGAACCTCCCATACTGGAAAAGTAAAGGAATTCTATACATGGAACACATAGTTGAAGGATTGGATTTCATTCCATTTAACAGAATAGTCTCCCAATTTGGGATAGACAAGAATAGATTTTAGAATATCTCCAAATTAAATCAGTAGTTAAAGAAAAATTTAAGCTTAAAGTAGAATTACAAACACCATCAAGGGTATTAGACTTCTGTAATCTCAAACACCCCAAATTACTGTCTAAAGTATATAAAACATTGACCAAAATAGATGATACAATAGCAATTCCTATAGGCAAATGGGAGGAGGATCTATTAGTTAGCTTTGATCAGACTTTCTGGTCCCAAACCTGTTTAAAAACTTTTAAAACGATCAGAAACCCCAATTTACAACTAATTCAATACAAAATTCTACACAGAGTACACTATACAGGTCATCGGATGTTCAGGATGGGATTTGTGCCATCTGACACCTGCACACACTGCACAGACAACATTCCTGACAGTTATATCCACGCACTGTGGTCATGTCCACCTGTTCAGGATTCTGGTATAGAGTATGTGAAGACCTGTCAAAGTGTCTGAAATGTGATATCCCAACTTCCCCCTCATTTTGCTTGCTGGGGAACCTAGAGGATGTCCCGATTGAAACAAATTTGGTTCACGTGGTTCTCACTGCCATATGCATCGCTAAGAAAACTATCCTCATAAACTGGAAAAACAAAGATAATCTTTGCATTAACCAGTATAGAAATCTTTTATTGGATCATATTACACTTGAGACAGCCTCTGCCTCCACTTCAAATCAATCTCTCTGGGCTCCTTTGATCGGTTCCATCACATAGCGATGATGGAGGGTCATTGATATGGTCCTGCGGGATGCTGTGGTTGATGTGGTGGAGAGTCTGAGCTTGGAGTATCTGGAGGATCCCTGGGGTGGGTTCACTAGGGGGGTCTTGGGCTGGGGGGCTGCTGCCCGACTCTGGTGGTGCTTGGGTTACCTCCGGGGGTGGGCTTCTGGTGGTTGTGTGTAGGGCCTTAGGGGGTCTTGACGGTGGCTGCGGTCGCTGCCTAGTGGCGCAATGCCCCTGGGTTGGTCTGGGTGTGGGCCTGGTGGCTTAGGGTTTGGGGCGGCCGTCCCGGATGGGGATATGGGTGGGGCCCTGGCATTGTCCGCTGCCGGGAAGAGGGCGGAAGCGCGGCAGTTCCACCATGGGGAGGGGATGTCCGGGAGGGGAGGATCCAGCTTTATCCTGGGTGTCTTATGTCTTACTTAATCTGAATGTTGAGTAAATGTGGGGATGGGAGTAAATATTCTGCTGGGGTGGTGTGGGTTGGTGGCCTCAGACTCCGTGGGGCTCTGTGATGCTGCTGCTTCGGGCCATGGCTAGATAGGTTGGGGCTCCGTGCCCTTGGTGGATTTTGGGAACGGAGGTGCCTATTGGGGCCAGTAGGGGAGCTGGCTCCCTGGAGGGCTCAGGCCCCTCAGCCGTTCCTCCCCATCCTCAGACATTTCCCTCCTCCTGCTCCTTCACATCATCACACAAACATGCACATAGGGCCTTGGGGTGTGGGTAAGTCAGGGGGTGCGGGTATGGATCCCGTTTCCAGTCCTGTGGCAGCCTACACCCCAATTTTATTTGCACATTAAACACTTCCACAAAAACATTCCACACAAATGCACACTTAGGGCCTGGGAGGGGGCACACTCAACGGCATCCGGTGGGGGGAAATTTCAGCCTCACTCCGAGTGCCGGTGTCCACTTCCAATTTTAAACTGCACCTAGTCACGGAGAGTTTTGGGGGGGAGGTGGGGCTGTGTGTTGGCATCAGCTGGTGTAGGCCACATGGTGCCGGCACTGCCCGCACCCCCCCAACCACAAAATGCACCTTATCAGCACACACCAACACTACATTAGAGCAGGCGGAGGGAGACTAGAGGTCTTATTACACCTCTGTTCTCAGTTAGCTGCCGGGCTGGAGGCTAGGAGTGGGAGCTGGCCGTCTGCCTGTGGTCTGGAGTGGTGGGTTGCTTTGCTCTACGTTGGATGGGGGTGCCTGCTCACTATTACCCCTGCGGAACGGGGCTAACTCTGACGTCCAGGAATGGCTGTACCTCAGGTACGGCAGCACCGGGACCAGAGTTAGGTAAGGTGTGTGTGGGGAGTGTGAATGGGTGTCTGGCATACATCCTTGTAAGTCTTGGGTTGTATGTGTATGTGAGAGCATGAGGGAGGGAGTGTATGACTGTGTTTGTGTGTGACTGTATATGTCAGGTGGGGTTTTGGACTCCTCCCCTCTCCTGGGACATCTGGCAATACTACAACATCTTTGCCTACCCGCCCCCTGCCTTAAGCATCTGTCTGGTCGCTCCCGGTGGCTGCCTGGTGGGATCTGGTTCCCTGGGCTCTGTTGGGTCCTCGGCGGGTGGGTCGCCCTGGGTCCCGGGCTGCTGGGTTCCGGGCCCGGCCGACTCGGGAGAGCGGCTGGGGGGCCTGAGGGCTTGCCGTTGATATCTCCCGGGACTCTGCCGGCTGCTGGTTGTGACCCCCGGGGTGATCCTCTGTGCCTCTCGAGTGGGGGTTGGGGCTTCTCTGGTGACGGCCTCCCTGGGGTCTCCGCTCTGGGGTGACCTCTGGATCTCTGGGCTTGGAACTCCCTCCATCTTCCGCACGTTTTGCGGGCAGGTCTGTGGCCCTTCACACTCACTATTGGATGCTCCTATAGAGAAACCTTACACATACAAGCGTGCGTACGCACACAGGTGCTCACATGGTGATTTCATAAGTATGACTTGGACATCTTCAGCACATGATCTAAGGTTGTGGTGGCCCTAAATGCCTTAGTAATAATTACTGTATCATTGTCAGCAAACAGTTTTACTTTTATATATCTTCATGTAGCTGATGCAGCAATGTTTTTGTCTTGTGTTTTTTTTTCCCTCTCTTTCTGCAGGTGTAGAAGCGGACTCTGGTTCATTTATTGTTTATTCTATTTAGTAGTGTTGTCTGAACTGATGCCTGTGAGAGAGCTTTTGCTGACCTAAAAGCTACTTTATCATCATTCCCAGTTCTGTGCAATTCACACTTTTTGAAGGAAATATATTCTGCAAAACAGATGCTAGCACTTTCAGTTTACGAGCAGTGCTCTCACAATGTATTGAGGGGGAATAACATCACATCATGTTTCTCAGAAGAAAGCTGCTACCCAGGGAGCATAATTAATCAACTATTGAAAAGGAGTACTTGCCGATTAAGTGGGCGGTGGAGGCCCTCCATTACTATCTCTGGGGACGACAGTTTACCCTGGTGACTGACCACGTCCTGCTACAATGACTGTACAAAAAGAAGGATACAAACGCCTGGTTCACTCGGTGGTCTATTAGTATGCAGGATTTTGCTTTTGATGTTCACCACTGTCCCAGGACTGCAAACAACAATGCTGGCATTCTTTCCCACCTAACCACGCCCGGCTTGGATGGTCGCTTTGCCCATACCAATGTGGACAAAGCTGAGGGGGGAGATATGTAAGGTTTCTAAACTCTTTTGGGACTCCCCCCAACAGGACACACCGAAGAGTGTCCCAAAGCACAATAGTTGCGTCTGCGGAAGACAGCTTCTGTATTGCCGGGGCAACTGCAGGCTTCCAGCGCTGCAGCGGCTAGCTGCGAAAGCAAATCCGAGCTGACCACGGTCGCGCTATAAGTGCCTGTCATCAATGGGTGATGCAAGGAACATTATAAATGCAGGGAACTGTATTACTTGGCCATGCTCCTGCCTGATCGCTTTGTCTGTGTATAAGAGAATGGTAGATCCTGCTACAATAAATAACTGTGCTGTTCCTGTTACAAGCTGAATAAAGCAGGTTTTTCTAAAGTACTAAGACTTAGCCTCGTGTTTTGGGGTGCAAGACAGGGACTCACACATCACTATATATATATATATATATATATATATATATATATATATATATATATATATATATATATATATATATATATATATATATATATAGTCACAAAACGAGACAAAGACAGAAAAAGGTTTGGGGCAGCCACCCATGTAATTAGGTATCCTGGCTGCAAAGTCGTTTTCTTTTTCCAAATACAGCACTGAAGTGCTTACAACAAGACTGTCAGAGAAGGGAAAAGGGAAGGCTTTTAAAGGGGGAGGCAGGAAGTGAGGTCATAAGGATTGGGCACGTGTTCATCTTTCATTGGATTAGTCCCGGATGTGACATCAGGGGGCGGAGCTGGCAAGGTCTGTCTCCATTGGCTCGGTCCCAGAAGTGACGCCCAGAGAGACAGGTGGAACCTCCCGGTTAGGTCTACAGGGAAGTGAGAAAGAGAGTTAGTGCACTCTGCCACATCCCGGTATGGCTCAGAACTGCCTTCACTCGAGCCCTTTAGCTGCCTCCCATGCGCGTGTGTGACAAGGCCCCCCCCTCAGCCCAGACCCGCCGGCATGGAGAGCACCCCGACGATGAACGAGCGAGAACTTGTACGGCTGCAGGTCAAGAAACCACCGGGTGACCCGCGGATTCGACTCCTTGTGCAGGGCCATCCACTGTAGAGGTGCATGGTCCGTGACAAGGGTGAACTCACGGCCCAACAGGTAGTACCTCAGCTGAGTGATCGCCATTTAATCGCCAGAGCCTCCCTCTCCACCGCTGCATACCTGGTCTCCCGTCCAACAGTTTCCGCTCAGGAACATGACGGGTGTTCGACACCATCGACACTTTGGCTCAGCACGGCTCCCAGGCCTGTGTCCGAAGCGTCCGTCTGGAGGATGAAAGGCAAAGAAAAGTTAGGTGCCATCAAAATAGGTGCGGACGTAAGGGCCTTCTTCAAGTCACCAAATGCAGGTCTGTTTTGCAGTCCATACCACAATGTTCGGGCCCTCTTCTTTGTTAAATCAGTCAAGGCGCCGCTCTCAAAACCGGGTACAAACCGGCGGTAGTACCCGCTAACCCGAAAGGCTTGGACCTGCCGCTTGGTTCATGGACGGGCCATTTCAGAATGGCATCAATTTTGGAGCACTGTGGCCTTACGGTACCCACCCACCAGGTAGCCTAAATATTTGGCCTCGCTTAATCCAAAGAAACATTTCTTGGGATTAATCCGGAGCCCGCCTCACCAAGTGTCCGTAATACCGCTTGGACATGCTGTAGGTGTTCCTTCCATGTGCTGGAATAGATGACCACGTCATCTAGGTAGGCAGCACTGTATGAGTTATGAGGTCAAGCACTTTGTCCACCAGACGCTGAAAGGTTGCTGGAGCCCCGTGTAACCCAAATGGAAGGACACGATACTGCCAGTGTCCGCTAGGGGTACTAAACGCTTTTTTTCCTTCGCAGTCCGTTAAAGGAACCTGCCAGTACCCTTTGTCATGTCAAGTGTGGTCAGATATTGAGCCTGTCCAAGCCTCTCGAGGAGGTCGTCCACGCGTGGCATTGGATAGGCATCAAATTGGGAGACCTGGTTGCCGACGGAAGTCATTGCAGAACCTCCAACTCCCGTCAGGCTTACCGACGAGCACAATGGGGCTGGACCAGGGACTATAACTTTCCTCAATCACACCTAGTTCCAGCATGCGCTTGATCTCAAGCTCCACTTCAGCCTTTTTTGCCTCGGAAGACGGTACGGGCGTTCTCGGACAACAACCCCGGGCTCTGTCACAATGTTGTGCTCAATCAGAGAGGTCCTTCCGGGGTGTTCACTGACTACCTCTCGAACGGTCCGGATAACTGTTTCCAGCTCCTGCCGCTGCCTGGGACTCAAGTCTGTGCCAAAGTTAAGGTCGTGTGTGAGCAAGAGTGAGCGGGGCTGGCCGGAGGAGGGATCGGGTCCCTGTCCTTCCACGGTTTCAGCAGGTTCACATGATAAACCGCTCCTTTGGCCACGCATTGGGTTGACTCACCAAATAGTCGACCAGTCCCTTCCTCTCCTTAACTCAGAGGGGCCCTGCCAGTGGGCAAGCAACTTAGAGTGGGAGGTAGGCACTAGGACCATGACCCGATCTCCCGGGCGGAACTCCCAAAGAGACGTGCAGCGGTTGTAGTACGGCCTGTGCTGCTTGAGCCTCCTCCATGTGACTTTTAAGGACAGGCGAATCTTTCCAAATCTATCGCAGAACTGCGCGATATACTCCAGTATGTTTGTGGAGGGAAGAGCCTCTTCTTCCCAGCCTTCTTTCAAAATATCCAATATGCCCCGAGGTTGTCGCCCATACAGTAGTTCAAAGGGGGAGAACCCCGTGGAGGCTTGTGGGACTTCCCGATAGGCAAAAAGGACGAGGGGGAGGAGCTGATCCCAGTTCCTTCCATCCTCGCTGACCACCTTACGCAGCATTTGCTTGAGAGTTTGATTAAACCTCTCTACTAATCCGTCGGTTTGAGGATGATACACCAAGGTTTTTAAATGCTTTATTTTCAGTAATCTGGCAGTCTCCTTGAACGTCTCCGAGGTGAAGGGGGTCCCCTGGTCTGTCAAGACTTCTTTGGGGATCCCCACGCGCGCGAATACCCCTAGTAATTCCGTGCGATGGCTTTAGAGGTAGCTGAGCGCAACGGAACAGCTTCGGGTATGTGTAGCATAATCCACGAGGACTAAAATGTACTTGTGTCCTCGGGCTGAGGGCTCTAGAGGTCCCACCAGGCCGACCCCGATTCTGTGGAAGGGAACGCCAATCAATGGAATAGGAACAAGAGGAGCACGGTCCCTCCTAGGAATCTGTCGCAGTTGACACTCCCGGCAGGAAGCGCAAAGCCTAACCTCCTCATTAATTCCTGGCCAGTAAAACCGAGCTTGATCCGCTCCAGAGTTTTTCGGTGCCCAGGTGGCCACCTAGGAGGTGGGCGTGCTAGCTCAGACCTGCCGCCGGAAGGTACGCTGCACTAGCAGCAGCCCTGCCTCCTGCCCGCCATGCATTGCTACACGGTAAAGGAGGTCATTATCAGCACAAAGTAGGGGCCCTGTGGCATCGACTGACTAGTGCGCTGGCCATTGACAAGGACCACTGCATTTTTACAAACTTCAGGGAGTCGCCATTCCATTGCTCCCGTCTGAAAGAAGCCGGCGTCTGTTTAAATTGAAACCGCAACACGGAGAGAGGGTCAGCGCCCACCTCAATGGGCGTGGTTTCTCCCGCCCGCGGCGCTGGTGGATGACGTGTCAGCCTGCGACGCCGGGAGTTGCCCGCCACCCAGGACGGCTGCTTCGCCTCTCTGCCGGCTGATTACACGGGCGTGGAGGCAGCTTGAGACGGTTCATCTCCGCCCATAACGAGGCCCAACTTAACCCGGAGTGGTATGTGTCTCACCGCTTTTAATTTCAGACCAGTCCCGCCCCAGTATCACCGGGTGTGGAGGATCAGGAAGGATTGCCACGGTTACTTTCTGGACTGACCCTCCGTAGCTAATGACACAAGCGGCGGGCCTGTACCAGCGGGTTTCCCGTGGACACAGGTTATACTGGTCTTGAATTTTAGCCATTGTCGCGGTAGCAAAACGGCGGGCAACAATGGAAATGTTGCTGCCGGAATCGAGCAGAGCGGAAGTTTTAAACCCGCTAACGATCACCACGCCTGTATGCGGGACCGCCAACGGGTTTGTCAGAGCACACCAAGCCCTCCTCCCCTCCACCTGCATTCCTCCTCGCTCCAAGCGGTTTGCACGCCAGCGGCGCCTGGACACCGATACAAGCCCGGGCTGTACAGGGAGGGGCTAGGTCTTGGGACATACCGCTGAGTTTGACAGAAGGACGGTTCTGCTCTCCCAGAGTGTGAAGCCGCCTCTGTGTTTCCAGAAGCTCTATGAGCCCTGACATGTTCAGAACTGCGCCCCAGACCGCTGGGTGAAGCCCTGGGGAAGTGCTTTCAGGAGCAGATAGCAAGCTACCTGCTCAATTACCTGGTAGGGCTTGTTTTCCAAGGGCCGTAGCCACCGCCATACTTTTGCCCATAAGGACCAGGCTTGTTTACTGGTCGGCCTCTCAGGGTCCAACCTCCACTTTGTTATTTCACTCACCTGCCAGTCTGGGGCACCCCTGGGTGGTAAATGGGGCTGTGGTTTCACTGGGGGGCAGGCACTCTCCCCCAAGAGAGCATACTGAGTCCCTCTCGTCTCCCCCCTCCAGGGCAGCCCAATGGTGAGCCCCACCCGCACACTCCCTGGCCTCTCTAGATGGCCTAGTTCTGCGTGCTGGGAGCGGAGCCCGCACCGGTCTCGCCAACCACGGGCACCCTCCCGCCTGAATACTCGGCCCGCACGCCCCACCTGGGTGTTTTGCAGGTCCTGTCCCCTTCTCTTCTGGGACTTCTCCATCCTGCCGACTACGCCACTGTCACAAAACGAGACAAAGACAGAAAAAGGTTTGGGGCAGCCACCCATGTAATTAGGTATCCTGGCTGCAAAGTCGTTTTCTTTTTCCAAATACAGCACAGAAGTGCTTACAACAGAGTCCAAAACAAGACTGTCAGAGAAGGGAAAAGGGAAGGCTTTTAAAGGGGGAGGCAGGAAGTGAGGTCATAAGGATTGGGCACGGGTTCATCTTTCATTGGTTTAGTCCCGGATGTGACATCAGGGGGGCGGAGCTGGCAAGGTCTGTCTCCATTGGCTCGGTCCCAGAAGTGACGTCCAGAGAGACAGGTGGAACCTCCCGGGTTAGGTCTACAGGGAAGTGAGAAAGAGAGTTAGTGCACTCTGCCACATCCCGGCATGGCTCAGAACTGCCTTCACTGAGCCCTTTAGCTGCCTCCCATGCGCTGTGTGACAATATATATATATATATATATATATATATATATATATATATATATATATACATTTTAAACATAAAGTAAATTATAGTGCATATTGATTCATACACTGACATGACAATTAAAAATGTTTAGTTTGTTTATGCTGAACAAAGAATTTGTTACACTGCTTCCAAAATGATGCATGTGTTTTTTTCCTGTGAACAAAAGGTAATATGATCTTAAAGCTATGCTAATAATTTCCACTGGTGAAAAAAGTCCCAGTTTCATAAAGAGTAAAGCAACATTTATTGATCACTGTCACTGTTTCTATTTTTAGAGCATACAACATTTACAGCTACAGACCCTAATGTACTGTGGAAACCTAATATTTGTAACTGTCACAAGATAGATAGATAGATAGATAGATAGATAGATAGATAGATAGATATTTTATTAATCCCAAGGGGAAATTCACAATATACTGTATTTTGGTCACAAATAGAACTATCTAAATTGTTTGATACTACTTACACACTTCCAGAAGGCACACAATTTCAAGGTTGTCATAAAGCATTTAGGTAAAGTGTAGCAGTACAGACAGATGGGTATGTTTTTTTAACTTAAAAAAGTTACTCTTCTGAGTTGAACTATGTCATATTAAACCTGATACATAGAAAAGACAGCTGACGCATTTCTCACCCTGTTTGCTTAGTAAATGAATCTGAATAAATTGATCATGATGTTAATTCAAGTGACAAATTAAGAAAACACAAAACTATAGTTGTGTGTTGGGAAGATCTTTGAAGAGCATACATATTGTACTTCATATCATTCTTGAAGGCATGTTTTATCAAGTCTATTTAATTTAAGCTTAAATATTTCGACTTTATCTGTGGTAAATATAATTAACCACATGCATGTCTGTTTCCTTTTGCTTCAGCTTGTCTTACAGAATAAACTCAGAATTATTAACACAAAAGACTTCCTCTTAAAGTAACAGCTTCAAGTAAATTAGAATTTTGTTGCATTTCTAAGATGTAAATACTGGATTAAAACATATCTAGGACAGAATTAGATGCTGCTGAAGAGACAAAGACAATGTAGTTTGAATTAAAGAAAAAGGAACTTTTTCTGTAAATTGCAGTAGTTTAAATCAGATAGTCTCACTTTACAGCTCTTTGATTTCCCTTTAAGAACAATAAGATAAATTAGTCTGAAGGTGGTTTCCAGATAAAGCAAGAAAAACAGACATTAAATCAATAGTGGAAACAAAGAAATAGACTGATATTGCCGGTTTAAAGTTATGTTAATCAGTTTATTCTTTGTTTTCTGTTTGTTTAAACAGATCTGTGTCTTTATGTGTATTAAGTGTGTTTAATAATTTGTAACATATATACTTTAATTTTACCTTACAGCTTGCTACAGTGCCCTGAGTCTGCATTCACTTAAGAGTGCTATATAAAAATAAACTGAATTAAATTGCAAAATTACTATATTTCAGGCAGATAACACAGATAAAACATACAGATACATATATA
>NC_053171.1:58032960-58055412 GCF_016835505.1 Polypterus senegalus
TTTTAAAATGAACTTTTTTTTTTCTTCATTAAATATTCCTCTTCCGCTTATGGGGTTAGTGTATGGGCAGCAGCTTAAGCAGAGAGGCCCAGACTTCGCTCTCCCGGCCACTTCTTCCAGCTCTTCCGGGAGAATCCCAGGCGTTCCCAGGCCAGCCGGGAGACATAGTCCCTCCAGCGTGTCCTTGGTCTTCCCATGGGCCTCCTCCCGTTGGACATGCCCGGAACACCTCACCAGGGAGGCGTCCAGGTGGCATCCTGATCAGATGCCTGAGCCACCATCATCTGGCTCCTCTCGATGCGGAGGAGTATCAGCTCTCTCTGAGCCTCCCAGATGACTGAGCTTCTCACCCTATTTTTGTGCTGAAAGCCCAGACACCCTGCGGAGGAAACTCATGTCAGCCGCTTGTATTCGCGATCTCGTTCTTTCGGTTACTACCCATAGCTCATGACCATAGGTGAGGGTAGGAACATAGATCGACTGGTAAATTGAGAGCTTTGCCTTACGGCTCAGCTCTTTTTTCACCATGACAGACCGATGCAGAGCCTGCATCACTGCGGATGCCGCACCGATCCGCCTGTCGATCTCACGGTCCATTCTTCCCTCACTCGTGAACAAGACCCAGAGATACTTGAACTCCTCCACTTGGGGCAGGATCTCTCCCCCAACCCTGAGAGGGCACTCCACCCTTTTCCGGCTTAGGACCATGGTTTTGGATTTGGAGGTGCTGATTCTCATCCCAGCTGCTTCACACTCACCTGCAAACCGTTCCAGAGAGAGCTGAAGATCACGGCCCGATGAAGCAAACAGGACAACATCATTTGCAAAAAGCTTCAAATTAATACATTTCTTAATCGAATAAATAGTTTCACATGTGAAATATTTTTTATGTCACATTTTATTGGCCGCTTATGCTGGTCAACATCATTGTTATTCTAAGCCTTATCATGGGAGCACAGAGGACTCGATAGAAGGCACAACGGAGTGCCAGTTTACCAGAGGGTACACACAGAAAAGCATCCACAATTCTCAGACACTCACACCTGGACAATTTAGTCAGACCTAAGCTGTCTTTCATTAGTTTGTTGGAGGAAACTCACACTAACATGGAGAGAACACTAGTCACTATGGACCAACTTTATAAATCACTTCCCATTTCATTTAATGTTTTATATTTTTCAAGTCACCCAGTATACTGGGTAATTTTTATGCTTATAAATTATTGGAAGTTTAAACATCACTTATTAAAGATGTAGAATTAGGTGTTGAATTTCTGCATTTAGGATCATTGTTCAAAAAAATTCACATATGAAACCTGGTGTACCTATGTACGAAAACATAAATGGTAAGTAAGGATCACATAACAGGAGGAGAACATGTGAACACAATGAATATGTAATTTACATTAATAAAACACAACTTTAATAATTTTATAAGCAATATTTATATTGGCTTAGATTGACAGAGTATGAATGTGTCATTCTTGTGTGTGTTTATACTGTACAGTATATATCTGAACTGGTCCTTCATCCACAGTGTACCCTGCCCATTTGAAAACATTTACTTAAGCATTTACGTTAAATACAGTGTCTACTGTAAAGTATGTAATGTAACAAGAATTATGCAACTAAATTGACAGACACAATAGACATGGATGCAAGATAGCCTTACACACATTTGTCAATAACCAGGATGCAAAAAAAAAAAACCTACATAAACAATAATAAAAAGAAATCTTGAGAGTAAACAAAGTTCAATATTTTTTTAAATCCACATGAACCCTGAAAGATTAGTCTAAATACAGTATAATTAGACATGATTGCAGAAAAAAAAGAAATTAACTATTTCTCTACATGACTGGTACTAACTAACCAGAACATGTGAATGATTATCACCTGCTGATCAAGTCATTCCAAAAGTGCCCCGATTTCATCACCTCCTTTTGTTCTGAACATGCATATAAGCCCATTTGCATAGGTTTCCAAAGCAAACTGGAAGATTTTATACAGGACAATTCCCATTATTTGTTTGAATTCTCCATACACCTGAAAGATACATAAAGAAATTGCTAATGGCATTAATATTTATAAAATCTCATATTAACAAAATGAAATCAGACTTCACATATGACATTACCTGATGCTCCAAGAAGAGGCCTGGCCATTTCTCTCTTACAAGTGACACTAAAGGTTGTTCTTAAACAATTTGAACAATTTCTTGTCTTCTCATGGAGAATGTAATGTCCGCTTTTTCATTTAGAAGGGTCATGTTAAAGTTTTTCTTCTTAAGTTCATCTACCTTGGCTCTTCTTTCACATTCCAGTACTTCTTCATTTATACCAGCTGGATGACCAAGCAGGGAGTTTATCTCTGCATGCTTTGGTTTTTTAACACCTTTCTTTTTCTTTTGGTTTACCATGACTTCAAAGCATCCGGCACTGCACAATTTTTTACGATAATAGCCCATCTTGTGCTTTAGGCTCATTTTCCATGCCTGCCACCCCTTCTCAGATCCAGGTTCAGATAAATAGGGGTGCTTAGAAACAAGTTCCTTTGCAACACTTTCAAACTCTTTGTCAGAGGTTTAAGCTTTGAAAGAATACATTAGCTCTGCTAATTTGTCTAAAATTTCCATTTTCATATCACAGGGCACATTCAAAATTATTTGTTTTTTCTCATATTGTTCATTGCCTTTTCTGAGGTGGATCTGTAAACCAAATGAAAAACTTGGTATGAGAAATTTTGATGGCCACTGACTTAAACAGTGACAAGAACTGGATGAGTTTGGGCTGGACTCTACTGATACCAGACTTGCTGTATCTAAAGTGTCAAAAGAATCATCTGATGAGTCTTTGTCAGGTTGTTCTATTGGGCTCATTATCAGTTCCCAAAAAAATTCTACAGTGGCTTTTTCAGGTGGAAGTTCCTCCACATTATGTAGATTGCAATTCCAATAATCAAAGAAAATCCTTTCTCAATCTGTAGTTTTTTGGATAGGATTGCTTTGAGATCATCAAGTGAAGAAAGATTGGGAATAGACAATTTTTGTATAATGTCAGGTCCTAGAATAACAGCATAGTAACAAATGCTACTAAAAAACAAGATAAAAAAAAAAAAAAGATGTTCACTAGAATTACAATATGTTGCTAACAAATTATAAATCCATCCATCCATCCATTTTCTAACCCGCTGAATCCGAATACAGGGTCACGGGGGTCTGCTGGAGGCAATCCCAGCCAACACAGGGCACAAGGCAGGAACCAATCCTGGGCAGGGTGCCAACCCACCACAGGACACACACAAACACGGCAAGCACACACTAGGGCCAATGTAGAATCGCCAATCCACCTAACCTGTATGTCTTTGGATCGTGGGAGGAAAACTCACGCAGACACGGGGAGAACATGCAAACACAGGGAGGAGGAACGAACCGGGTCTCCTAACTGCGAGCAGCAGCTACCACTGCGCCACCGTGCCCCAAATTATAAATCTTTTGAGAGAAATTTAAAGCATTCCTTTTTTAATAGGGTGTAAGAGGATAAACTTAATTCACCTGCTCTGGATGAACAATAATTACATCTCCATAGTTGCACCTTGGAACTTCATATGGCCAAAGATGTTCAATGTATCATGAGCTCTGTTTTTCAACAACAAATGAAACTTCATCATTTACTATCAAAATATTCTGAATGAAGGCAAAGTCACATAGACCAGAACAAGAACCCACAGATATGATAATACCTTTTGAGTAAGTAGTTTCACACAAACATACAGTATGTGTGAAAGACACCATGTTTTGGCCTGGATACTCTTTACTAATAATATATTTAAGCTTTGGTTCAAGGAACTGGGTTTGTACCACCTTTACTTTGCCAGGTTGCAATAAAGGCTTAAAAAAATTGGGTGAGTCCAAAACATACGCCAGCAATAACTGATGTTGTCTTGCCAAAGTAACTACAATGTTTTCTAAAACTGTTTGAACCGTGAACTATCCTCTTGAAAAAAACTATGCTTCAATTCAAACCTCAAGCTTCACAGATCAACTAAGGGACCAAAACATCTTATCATATTGATGTTTGGGTTTTAATTTTTCATTTGGAAGCACTTCTTGAAACAGTTGTCTGTGTTTGAAAGTTTTGACTCCAAATTAGCACAATGTTTCCTCTAAAAATTTCTTGGAAAATGCAAGTCCCACAATATCCTTCGGGTCCATGAAAATTTTCCAGGTTTTCTCTTTTTCCGGCATTAAACTACCAATCATCAATGATAAGAGTCTTGACAGTGTCCAATTGTCACGCCCATTACCACCAATTGTTTTTTTGGAACTGAAGGCTTGTGCATTTTTTTGTGGCTGATTAACTTTATCAGAGTGGTCATATGGAAAATTCTGGATGATAGTGTTAAGGCTGTCAAGTGTGAAATAATTCTCCTTAATCAACTTGTGCAAACAAAAACTCAATGCAAAAGGCACAGCACCCTCAAGAAAATCGTGAAGAAGGTCTGGTGGAAACCCAGTTATAGGGTGGAAAACTAGTGAAATGTTTACTCAACACACATTCAGCTTTCACACCACTGGCAGACTCAAGACTGTGGTTTGTTTTAAGCTGAGTGATTAAATCATCACACCCCTGTTGAGTTCTTTTTTGAAACAATCCTTGTTGTACATTTGTGCTCTAAATGTTACTCAATGATGCTGAACAACAGAATTTGTCTACCTTGAAGCTCTCCTGAAATCCTGCAAGACTATGTGCAAAACTATGTGCAGCAATACAGTATTATCAATATTAACAGCCAACACAGTCCTTCTGATGTTTTCAGAAAGTTTACTGGTGTACAAACCTTCTTGTTCAAGCATCTTTAAATCTTTGAGTAATGGATCAAAAAAAAGCTTCATAACCAAACTCTTTTACATCCACACTTTTGCTTAAAAGTGCTAACTGTATTGCATTGAGATTGCTTCGAAATTCTGATGGCCAGTTAAGAAGAATCCAGTATATTGCAGTTAACTTGTTTTTCTTGTGTGAAGTGCAAAGTGGACTGGCAGCTTCAGAATCATTAATGTACAAACAAATAGCAATTCTAAACTCTCTGGATCCATGAAGTTTGTTTTCTTTATAAAACTTTCCCTCCAAATATGACATATAATATCCTGGTGTCTCCACTGGAGTATTCAATGTTTTCTCCAAACATCTGTGACAGGTGTCTGGTCGCACTCATAGGTAATCTAACTTAGACACCATTAAAATATCCGACTACGCCACCCAGTTTTATTAAGAGACTGTGAACTCTTGAAATTTACCGAAAATAACACATAAGTTTCTTTAAATTGGGTGGTAAGTAAACAGACAATGAAAGACACAACAGTAATTTCAGGTAAAGCAACAGTAAATTCTATTACACAAGACAATAAAGTAATTTAAAAAGAAAAACAAACATAAAAAAATCTAACAATATCAGGAAAAAATTACTTTTTTTAAAAAGGAAAGCATACAGTCCACACTCTAAAAGTCCAATTAAAACAAGAATTGGAGGATACAACCTTTTGTGGTGCAGAGTCCAGTTTGCGCACTGTGCTACCCCAACAATTAATCGTCCAACTGTCCACACATGCACTGTGTTTACCAGACACTTGTTTCCCAACAGAAGTTTTGTCAAAATCGTGGAATCCCTGTCAGCTTCACTTCGTCATTCTTATTTTCCAATCTGGGCTCCTTGTGTTGCTGCGACCTAGGCATGCCTCGCTTCTCGTCTTTGCTCGGTCCTTTCATGCGGCTTTCCTCTCTCGCTAGACTCACAAGCGTCTTCTTGTGGAGCATTCTCTTCCTCCCTGGAGGTAAGTGTTGCAGTCCTTGTGCCTCACGTCACACCAGCCATGTACTCTTGTCTGCCTGCGAGCCCCTGTGCTCTGTGCGAGTGTCTTGGCAGCGTTCTCAGTGGACTGCATCTCTACCTGCCTTCTCCTGCCCAGAAATTTAAATCTCCTTCAGTCCTTGCCATTGTCAGTCCTGGACAATCGGTTTAAACAATGGCACATCTAAATTTCCTGGGTTTAACAAATAATGAAAACACAAGTTAACAAAATGTATTGTTACCAACTATCAATGAGTACACATATGCTGATTAGAAACCAATATTCTCAGACATGTTAATTTCCAAGTCATTTAAATACAAACATTTTCCAAGGAAGGAGCATTTGTATTGTTTGTATGTTTAAGCAGTTAAAACTTCAAAGCGGCGATTCTTTTGCAAAACAGCAAATACTGATATCCTGTAGACAGCCATCACAATAGTAAGTAACACGTGTGAATAGGAGGACGTTGTGTGAACCAAGTAATGGTAATTCCACGCCAGGCCAGGGGAGAGCGGGGTGCAATAAACCTTCTCTTGCTATCTCTGCAGACCAGCTGCATGAAAGCCTATCTGAATCAGGAACATCACTTCCAGTTCCGGCGCCCAGAAGAACGTCACTTCCAGTTCCGGCGCCCAGGAAAATGTCACTTCCAGTTCCGGTGTCCAGGAAAACATCACTTCCAGTTCCGGCGCCCAGAAGATTGTCACTTCCGGTCCGGCTCCCAGACTGATGTCAGAGAGACATCACTTCCGGTCAACCTACATCACTTCCTGTTAACATATGTCACTTCCTGTTTGACCATTTAAAACCGCCATCTTTTCAAACCTTGATCAGTTCTGTTTTGGACTCTGTACTGAAAACATCATTGCTTAAACTTAAAAGACTCCTTTGCAGCTAGGAATATTATATGGGTGGCTGCCCCAAACCTTTTATATGTGTGTCGAGTGACTTCATTTCACACAGGATTACCCAGGAAATTTGGCTTTTAACTTCTCACCTCAGTCCAAACAATGGGTACCTATTGCCTCTTCATCAACTGTGTGTTAAATGTAATATTTACATGTTCCTTTGCCTAAGAGAGAAATGGAACCACCCAGTGTACAAAAATGTCCCCCTCTGACACATCATTTCAACCCAGCAAAGTTGTTAAGACTTTCAGTATGGGATCATTTTATTCTGTTGAACACAAACTCAACTGGTTCAAGTTTGAGTTTCAAGATTCACCAATCAGTAACTAGAGGCTACCCTCTCAACTTTGATGAGTGAAAGTGACAGTTTTATTTCAAGTCATATTTCATGATGGTTTGGAGGAATGTTACAGACCAAATTAAATAAATAAATATGCAACAAAAAACATATTTCGTGACACATTTATTTATTTATGCTCTCATTTCATGACAAATTTATTTATTTAGGCTCTAATTTTAATGACATATTTATTTATTTATGCTCACATTTCACAGTACTTTTATTTATTTGTGCATTTATTTATTTATTTATTTAATTAATTTTGTCCGAAATATTCCTCCATACGGCCATGTGGCACGTTTCCCTGAGGGTGATCCAGCTCATAATATCGTCATTGTTAGGGACCCAAGAGGCAGGCTGGACAAGGCCAAGGGGTCGCCCACATAACACCTGGCTGCGGCAGATAGAGGGTAATTTCTGGAGGGTAGGACTGGACCGCGTGTCTGCCTGGGGTTGCCAACCGGGATCCTGAGTTGTTTTGTCGTGCAGTGGGTGCGGTAATGCACTGTACCAGTGCATGGTCCCCAACTTGACTTGACTTGACTTGAATTAAACAAAAATCTTTTTTATGTTACCTTTGTTAAGTTTTACATTTACTTTACGAGCAATACTTGAAATGTGCCGAACTTGATATAACATTTTGTCTCAACTTTGCAAAAAGCTGAAGCAACTTATTTTTATAACATGCCAGGACGATTTTTAGATTTATATTTTTACAGTGTACATAACCATTAATATCATAAGTTTCAATATTTTATTAGTACAGACCTCTTAGTAATGACAATACTCAGGTTGTAAGCATTGACTTCCCTTTCTGCAGATTCTTAATCAACTGACTAATCATTCCACGCTCACATAGGTGATAGGTTGACTTAGACAAATGGTGTACTTTTGCAGGAAATGAATACAGGTTTCTTATGAAGGATGTGGCCTTGGCTCTTTCCTTGGTGGGCTAGCTTTTATCACTATTAATTTAAATGTTCCTGTCAGTAATGGAAAATGTGTCCCTGGCATGCAAACAGCTGCAGTGGTGGGTTCATATTATGACCAAGCAGTAATGGTAAAAGGATAGGAGGTTGGAAATAAAAAAAAAAAAAACTATACAAAATTAATAGTCATTGTGAAAAGCAACTTACTCTGCTCACAATTACTTCAAATGAGCACAGGGAGCACTGTAACAATATTAAAAGAGAACAATTCAACATGGAACATTATTTTGATATACCTGTTCTGAAATAGAATAGAAATAAAAAATAAAATAAAAAAACACATTATTTTACTTTTTAGTTGGAGGATTTAGTACATCATTTTTTTTTTTTATTAATTTTATTACAATCCATACATAGCAATCAAGTTTTTACAAAAAAAAGAATTATGTTAAGAACAGATCGATCCCCACCCCTGAGAGAGAGAGCAAGCCAAACGGTGTAAGATTTAAGGCTTGTAAACATACCTAAGTTAATAAATTCTCTGTGCTTTATAAACTTATTTTAAAATATTACTAAATAGATCCTGCCATGTTTTGAAAAAAGTCTGTACAGATCCTCTAACTGAGTATTTGATTTTTTCCAATTTCAAATAATACAACACATCGGTTTCCCACTGACTTAAAAGAGGAGAGTTTGGGTTCTTCCAGTTTATCAGAATAAGTCTGTAAATACATAATTTTAACACATCAAAATTTGTATTGGGCACAATTGAGCTTATATATATGTATCTGTATGTTTTATCTGTGTTATCTGCCTGAAATATAGTAATTTTGCAATTTAATTCAGTTTATTTTTATATAGCACTCTTAAGTGAATGCAGACTCAGGGCACTGTAGCAAGCTGTAAGGTAAAATTAAAGTATATATGTTACAAATTATTAAACACACTTAATACACATAAAGACACAGATCTGTTTAAACAAACAGAAAACAAAGAATAAACTGATTAACATAACTTTAAACCGGCAATATCAGTCTATTTCTTTGTTTCCACTATTGATTTAATGTCTGTTTTTCTTGCTTTATCTGGAAACCACTCTTCAGACTAATTTATCTTATTGTTCTTAAAGGGAAATCAAAGAGCTGATTTAAACTACTGCAATTTACAGAAAAAGTTCCTTTTTCTTTAATTCAAACTACATTGTCTTTGTCTCTTCAGCAGCATCTAATTCTGTCCTAGATATGTTTTAATCCAGTATTTACATCTTAGAAATGCAACAAAATTCTAATTTACTTGAAGCTGTTACTTTAAGAGGAAGTCTTTTGTGTTAATAATTCTGAGTTTATTCTGTAAGACAAGCTGAAGCAAAAAGGAAACAGACATGCATGTGGTTAATTATATTTACCACAGATAAAGTCGAAATATTTAAGCTTAAATTAAATAGACTTGATAAAACATGCCTTCAAGAATGATATGAAGTACAATATGTATGCTCTTCAAAGATCTTCCCAACACACAACTATAGTTTTGTGTTTTCTTAATTTGTCACTTGAATTAACATCATGATCAATTTATTCAGATTCATTTACTAAGCAAACAGGGTGAGAAATGCGTCAGCTGTCTTTTCTATGTATCAGGTTTAATATGACATAGTTCAACTCAGAAGAGTAACTTTTTTAAGTTAAAAAAACATACCCATCTGTCTGTACTGCTACACTTTACCTAAATGCTTTATGACAACCTTGAAATTGTGTGCCTTCTGGAAGTGTGTAAGTAGTATCAAACAATTTAGATAGTTCTATTTGTGACCAAAATACAGTATATTGTGAATTTCCCCTTGGGATTAATAAAATATCTATCTATCTATCTATCTATCTATCTATCTATCTATCTATCTATTATCTATCTACATCTTGTGTTACAAATATTAGGTTTCCACAGTACATTAGGGTCTGTAGCTGTAAATGTTGTATGCTCTAAAAATAGAAACAGTGACAGTGATCAATAAATGTTGCTTTACTCTTTATGAAACTGGGACTTTTTTCACCAGTGGAAATTATTAGCATAGCTTTAAGATCATATTACCTTTTGTTCACAGGAAAAAAACACATGCATCATTTTGGAAGCAGTGTAACAAATTCTTTGTTCAGCATAAACAAACTAAACATTTTTTAATTGTCATGTCAGTGTATGAATCAATATGCACTATAATTTACTTTATGTTTAAAATGTATGTATATATATATATATATATATATATATATATATATATATATATATATATATATATATATATATATATATAGTGATGATGTAGTCCTGTCTTGCACCCCAAAACACGAGGCTAAGTCTTAGTACTTTTAGAAAAACCTGCTTTACTTGTAACAGGAACAGCACAGTTATTGTATTGTAGGATCTACCATTCTCTTATACACAGACAAGCGATCAGGCAGGAGCATGGCCAAGTAATACAGTTCCTACCCATTTATAATGTTCCTTGCATCACCCATTGATGACAGGCACTTATAGCGACAGTGGTCGGCTCGATTTGCTTTACGCAGCTGCAGCCTTGGAAACCTGCAGTTGCCCCGGCAATACAGAAGCTGTCTTCCGCCAGGCGAACTATTGTGCTTTGGGACACTCTTCGGTGTGTCCTGTTGGAAGTCCCAAAAGAGTTTAGAAACCACCTTATCTCCCCTCAGCTTTGTCCACATTGGTATGGGGCAAGCACCATCCCAAACCCGGGGGTGGTTAGGTGGGAAAAAAATGCCAGCATTGTTGTTTGCAGTCCTGGGACAGTGGTGACATCAAAAGCAAAAAACCTGCATACTAATAGACCAACGAGGAACCAGGCTTTGTATCCTTCTTTTTGTACAGTCATTGGCAGGGGGGTCGTACCAGGGTAAACTTCGTCCCCAGAGATAGTAATGGAGGGCCTCCACCCCCACTTAATCGGCAAGTACCCTTTTCAATAGTTGATTAATTATGCTCCCTGGGTAGCAGCTTTTCTGAGAAACATGATGTGATGTTATTCCCCTCAATACATTGTGAGGCACTGCTGTAAACTGAAAGTGCTAGCATCTGTTTTGCAGAATATATTTCCTTCAAAAGTGTGAATTGCAGAACTGGGAATGATGATAAAGTAGCTTTTAGGTCAACAAAAACTCTCTCACAGGCATCAGTTCAGACAACACTACTAAATAGAATAAACAATAAATGAACCAGAGTCCGCTTCTACACCTGCAGAAAGAGAGGGGAAAAAAAAAAAACACAAGACAAAAAAAATTGCTGCATCAGCTACAGAAGATATATAAAAGTAAAACTGTTTGCTGACAATGATACAGTAATTATTACTAAGGCATTTAGGCACCACAACCTTAGATCATGTGCTGAAGATGTCCAAGTCATACTTATGAAATCACCATGTGAGCACCTGTGACATCACGCGGTGTAAGGTTTCTCTTAGGAGCATCCCAAAAGTGAGTGTGAAGGGGCCCCAGACCGCCCAAAAGCGTGAAGAGGAGGGAGTTCAAGCCAGATCAGATAGAGCTGGGGCCCCAGGGGGGTCGCACCAAGCCCCCAACCCCGGCTTTGGGGGGGGGGGAAAAAAAACCTTTTTTCCCCCCCCCCAAGGTTGGGGCCCCACCCCAAAAAACCGACATTTTAAAAAAAAAAGGCCCCCCGGGGGTTTTTTTTTTTTACCTTTGGAAACGCAACCCTAAATTGGGGGTTTGGGCTTTGGGGGACATTTTCTTGATTTTTTTTTGGGGGTTTTCCCTGTTGGGGGTTTTTTTTTTTCCCCCCCCCCCCCCCCCCCCCCCCCCCCCCCCCCCCCCCCCCCCCCCCCCCCCCCCCCAAAGGGTTTTAAGGGGAACCCCTTCCCCCAAAAACCCCCCTGGGGGCACAAACAGGGGGGCAAACCACACGGGGCCCCGGGAAATTTAAAAGAATCCCGCAGTTTTCCCAGTCCGGGGGGGAACCCAGAAAAGGGGACAAGGGCCAAGGAAATGGGCCAGGGGATCCCCCGGGCCCCCGGGGGCAGATGTTTTTCGGGGGGTAAAAATTTTTGGGTAGTTTTGAAGTAGGAGGGAACCCACCCCCACCAAAATTAAATCCCCAAAACAATATCCCCCCTTCAGCTCTCCAACAAACCCCCCTTAAAAGGATGTCCCGCAATTACTACACATTTTTCCCAAAATTTCCCCCGGTGTGGACAGGGGGTTCTGGGGCAATTAGCCCTTCAGGGGATAGTGACGGGCACCCCGAAACGGCAAAGCCCCACCACCCAGAAAGGAGGGCCAGCCCACTCCTCCCTCACCCCGGGAAAAGTTGAAACCCAAAAGTTCCCTTATTCTCCCTTTGCCCCAATTATTTTTGGGATGGGTGCATTTTTGGGGTTGGGGACGGGCATGCCGCAATTGGCTAAAACCCAGTGTGAACCACAACCCCCCCCCCCCAAAAGCTTAAAGTGGGGGTTTCCCCCAGGTGGGGGGCCCCGGGGGGCCCGGGAGGCTAAAAAAACCCCCACGGATGGGGGGAAATCCCCCAAAGGGGATTTCACCCAATGGTGGGTTTTTGGGGGGCCCCCAAAAAAGGGGGGGAAAAGGCTGCGGGGCCAACCCCCCGGGGACCACCCCCAGGCCCAGGGGCCCTGTTTTTGGGGGGAGGGGGGGAAAATGTTTGGAAAAAGGGGAGGGAGGCCCCCACCCCCCAAGCCTACCCCCCCCATTTAATAAACCGTTTAAAATGCCCCGGGGAAAACCCTCCCCCCCACCCCCTTGGGGGAAAAGCGCCACCGGCCCCGGGGTCTTGAGGTTGGACCCACCCCACGGGAAACCCCCCCCATCCAACCCACGAGGCCCAAAGACAACCCCGGGGTGGGGGGACCCCCCCTCCCCCTCCCCCAAATTGGGTTTTTAGGGAAGGGGGTTTCCCGGGAAAGGCCCCCCTGTGCCCACCCCAGGGTTTTCCCAAACCCTCCCACCTCCCCAAAACCCCATCCCGGGGAAAATTGATACCGCTTTTGTGAGGCCCGAAAAACCCCAAAGGGTTTGATTTGGGGGGCAAGGCCTGTTAAATGTTAAAAGTTTTTTAAGGGTTAATGCAAAATTGTTTTTCCCGGTTTGGAATTTTTTGGGATATGCATGAAACCCAACCAATTTGTTTCATTTGGGAATTGGGCAGAAAAGGGGGGGGGAATACACAGCATTTGGCGGGTCTTCATACTCCGGGGAAAATCCCCGGGTGGACTACCGTGGGAAAACTCCAAGGTTTTGTAGTTGGGGGCAACCCCCCCACGAAATCATCCCTTTTAAAAATTTTTAGAATTTTGTTTGAATTATTTAAATTGGTTTCGCTTTTAAAAGTTTTAAACAGGTTTCCAAAAAAGTCGATCAAAACTAACAAAATCCCCCATTTTTTAAATTTTTTGTATCATAAAAGGCAATGTTTTAATCAGACTGTTTGGGGTGTTTGAATTAAAAGTTTCCCCTTATGGTTTTGAATTTTTTTTAATTTTAAATTTTTTTAAACACGGGGTTTAATTTGGAAATTTTTAAAATCATTTTGTTACCCAAATTGGGGAAAATTTTTTAAATGGAATTTCCCCAAATCCTTCCTTTGTGCAGTAAGAATTCCTTTATTTTTCATTGGGATTTCTCATTTTTTTTTTGGGGAAACAATTTTCCAGATTAAGCCTGATAATTAGGGGCCCCGGCATTTTTGATTATTTAATTTGGGGGTTTTAATCTTTAAAAAGTTTTTTTTTATTTAAAAGCTAATAAACTAGGTCCCCCCTTTATTCAAAGTGTCTTTTACATTTTTGGTCCCCGGGGTTTTTTTCCTTTGGTAATTTTGGGTGTTGGTTAAACAAAGTTTTTTAAATCCCCTTTAAACTTTTTCTTTTTGGGTTTTTTAAACAAAATTTATTTTCCCCCCCCAAAGGAATTTTGTATGGGGACCCAATCTAAAACAATCAGATGATTTTTTTGTTGGGATCCAAGAAAATAAGTAATTGACTTGTAAAAACCTCTTTTTAATTTCCCCCCTTATATGGGGGTTTATTTTTAAGTCATTTTCCCCTTTTTTTAATAGTGGGTGAGTTTATTTAAATTCCAATAAACAGAACCCTTTGGGTTATTTGTTCCAATTTGGTAAAGGAATTGAAAAAAATTTTTGGAAGAACTTTTTTTCCAGTTTTTAATAATCTGAAACCTTGAAAAGGGTTTATTAGTTAAAAGTCCCTGGGAGAGAGGGGGAAATTGAAAAAATAAAGATTGAAAAACATTTTTTTTTTTCACATTTTTTTTAGTTTATTTGTTTCCTATTGTAGTGGTTAAAAAATTTCAAATTTGGGGAGGAGGGAAACCCTCCGCCTTAAAGGGCAAAAATCCAGTTGGTATTTCCTGATCATCTGTTGGGAATTAAAAAATTTTAAGTTTTGAATTTTTTAAAACAAATTTTGAAATTTTAAAAAAGAATTCCAAAATTAATTACAAAAAAGCCTTTTCTGCAAGGGGAAATATATGTTTATGTTTCTCTATAAAAAGTCTATTGGGGGGGTAATTTGGTTTTTGGGAAAATTTCCCCTTAAGCCCAGTTTGGTCTGGGGTTTTAAAAAGGTTATTTTAATTTTGAAGGCCCTTTTTTATTTTGGGCAAATTTTTAAGAGAAATTAGGAGCGGGGAAAAAAGATGGATTTTCCCGTTTTAAAATAAGGGGCCCCATGTTTGGCTGAGTTAATTTTTTTTTCTTTCTTTTTCTTCCTAAAAAAAATTTTGGGCCCGAATGAAGAAATTCTTTTTAAAATTTGGGGAAACCCATTGGCCCTGAGCCTTTTTTTTAATTTAGAGTTCCGAAGTCATTTGTTAAGGCAAAACCAGGACTGAGTTCTATTGATAAATTAGGAGTTTTCCTGAAAATTTTTGATTTTTATCGGAGGGGTTAACTTTGGGGGTAAAGGGAAAATCTTTGAAATTTGATTCTTTCAGGGTAATCTTTTGGATTTTTTAAAATCCGGGTTTTTTTTTTTTTTTTCGGGTTGGCTAAAACTTCCCGATTTATTCCCATGTTCAAGTTTTCTATTTAGTTTTTGTGCTAAAATTGTGTTTTGTCAATAATTTTAAAGTTCTGTTTACTTTAAATTTGTTTTGTAATTTTTTTCTGGAACCCTGAACTTTGATTTCTTCTAATTCCTGAATCGTTTTTTTCTTTTTTTTTTATTGATGAAAAGGAAATTTTTTACCTCCCCCTTTTTTTCCTCCTCCCAGAAAACAGATCGATTTCCCAGGAAGGTTTGTGTTCAAATAAAAAACCCCTTTTTTTAAATTTTCCCACAAAACCTTCATCTTTAAGGGTATTAAACCCCCATTTTTTACCTGAGGGGATTTTTTTTCTTTTTAACAGATTTAAAGGAAACGGGCATGTGCTGACAACTAAGGGTGTATCTCTGGGGTGCCAATGGGGCCGGAAAAAAATGAAAAGGTGAGGGAAGTGAAATTGAGAAAAATATCTCTTTTGGGATAAAAGACCCCTTAAAAACCCATAATCACCTATACTGTTTGACAAAAAGGGGGAATAAATTTTGAGCCCCAGCTGTACTGAGCCCTCTGAAGAATGACCACCCAAAAATTAAAAATCTCCCAAAGATAAGTGGACAGTCCAAGTGTTGGGAGTACAGAAAAAATTATGAAAAATCCCGGGGTCATCTTGTTTGGACGTATATGCAAAAATACAAAGCTTTGATTTTGTAAAATGTTTTAGTATTATAAATCTACCATCTGGACCCAAAACTTTTCCCAATTTTTGGGGGAATTTGTATTTTTGTTTTAAAAAAGCTACACCTCTTTGTCTAGGTTATGGGGGCGAGAACAGTCGGGGAAACTCAGATTTTTTAAGTTCATCTGCAACGGGGGACTAGATTCTTGTAAAAAGGGCAACATCTGCCTGCGTTTTTTAAGCTGATCAAAATCTTTTTTTCTCCAGAGATTCCTGTTTCCCAATACAAACCTTAGTGTCCTATTTTGTGTATTTCTAATGTATGGGCCTTTATTTGGGTTAGTTAAGTAAATAAATGTATAATTTAATCTGAAGAAAAAAAAAAAAAAAAATATATATATATATAATACATAAATAAAAAAAAAAATAAATAAGTAAAAAAATATATTATAATAATCTAAAAAAATAATAATATTATTAATCTGATGATAATAAAAATTTAAAGCTGAAAATAAATAATAATAATAATTGATAATAATAGTCTAATGAAAAAATAAAAAAAAAAAAAATAAAAAAACTTAATAAAATGTCTGATAATGATAATAATAATAATAAAATCTGTGTAAAATTAAACTGATAATAATAATTTGATAATAATACTAAAGCTGATAATAATGCAAAAAAAAAAAAATAAAAATAATCAGACAGAACCAAAAGTGTTTTTGGTTGTATGATAAAATTTAAAAATTATAATCTAGTGTTTTTAATTTTGGGGGTTGGGGGGCCGGGGGGAAAGTTTTGTGTTTTGTCATGGGATTTTAAAGTTCGGGAGGTAAAAGAAGGAAAGGAAAGGGATAAAATTGAAAGAAAAAAAAATAAAAAAAAAGGTGTTGGGTTTTTGGGGTGGGAACAGGTGATCCCCTCATCTAAACCCCGGATATAGCAACTTTTTTTTTTTTATCCCCACTGTTTTATGAAACCCCATAAGAATAAAAAACTTTAAAATGTAAAAACACTACCTTTTTTCTGCCCTTTGTCAAGTCGGGGTGGGGGGGGCCCGGGCCCCTTTTGTTTTAAAAAGGGGGAAAGCAACCCTCCCCACCGCCTTTGGGGAGCAAACCCCTTTCCCTAAAGAATAATTTGAAGGGCCCCCCCAGCCTTTTGGGAAAAAGACCCCTGGGAACCAAAAAATTGTTTCGAAAAAGCCAGCCCGGGACTTTTTGGGCGGGAATGGGAACAACTAAGGCAGCGGGGTTGGGCCCAAAAAAAATCTGAAAAACCCCCGGGCCCGGGGAAAATGGTTTACTGAAAGGGGGGAACAACCCTTTTTAAAGGGCAAGGGTGGAGAAAAGATGCCGGTTTTTAAATTCCAAAAACCTCGGATGGTAAAATTTGGTCTTTTTTCCAAAAAACGGACCGGAAGTCAATACCCTACATTTTTTTTGGGGGGAATAATTCCTGGGGCCGGGCTTCCTAACCTTTCCCCCGGGCATTTTAAACCGGGGGAAAAAACTTTTCCCAATGCCATCCCGAGGTTTGAAAAAAATTGGCCCCCTTTACCCAATTTGCTTTCTTTGGGAATTAAACACCCAAATAAACCTCATTTTGGGCCCGCACTGACCAAATTTTGCGGTAGCCAACCTTTTAAAAAAACATCCCCAAAATTTGCATTTTCCCGCCGGGGTTTGCAAAAAAGAAATTTTTTAACCCTTTCCCTTCCCTGAATTTGTTCTGGGATCAACACCAAAAACACCCATTTTAAAATTTAGGATTTTTCCCGTAAGGTTTTTTTTCCCTTTACCCATTTTCCTTTTAAAAATTGAAATTTTTTGGCCCAAATTGGGTTACCCTCCCCCGTTTTTTAAAATCCCCGCCCTTTCTTTAAAAAAAACCCCCCCCTTGTACCTACGAATTATTTGGGTTGGGGTTCCCAAAAAAAACAAAAAGGGCATCCCAAACTAATTATGGGTAAACCCCCTTTATTGTTTTTGGCTTTTTTTTCAGTATTTCCTCAATAAAACGGGGATCATCTGAGCGAAAAAAGGGTTCCCATCAGTGGTTGGGGCCTCTGGAAATTCCCGGGGGCTTTTCAAAAAATTTTTTCCACATTTTTTTTGGGGGAATTTTTGGGAAAATTAAATAGTTTTTGAAAATTTTCCTGGGGGGGCCAAAAACAAACCCCCGGGGGGAAAAAGGATTGGGCAAGGGGCCCCGGTGGGGGTTTGGTTTTGACGTTGGGAAAATTTTGTTTTTTTCATTCCCTTCATTTCCCTAAAAAGGTTTTTAAACTTCCCCATTTTTCCCTGCAAAGGGGACCCAAATGTGCTGTGTTAAATTCTCCATGCCCATTTCCCAATGCTCAATAATTTCCCCTTTTAATAAATAACCCGTACAGAAAACATACATAAGTAAAAATGATCTTTTTAAAAATTTTTGGGGCCCCCTCTTTTCCCAGATAGTGAAGTAACGAAGGGCTTGTTGAATGCAAAATCCCAAGATGTTATCGGGTTTTGCTGTAGGTGAACAAACTCCCCCTGGATGGCAGTCTTGTTTTTGGTTTATTTTAAATTCCTCACCTTCCCCCTGATGCAGCATTGCATTGCCTCTCACCACCCAGGTCAAAAAAAACCAACGTCCTCCTTTCCCAAACGGTTAAATGGTTGGAACCCTGGACAGATGGTCTGGGGACAGGACAGGAGGAGGGTGTTTGATTGGCCCGGGGCGGCCTTTAAATGTTTTTAAACCCAGCTTCCCACAAAGGGGAAATTGGAAAAGGGGAAATTTCGAAGGGCGCTGTGTTTTGTTTCCAATGGTTTCTTTTCGGGGACAGCCTGCAGTTAATGGTGTTTTGCAGCTGGTGCCTTGGTGGAAAAGGCGGGGGAAAACTGGGTTGCAATGAGCAATGGTGTGCCCTTTAAAATCAGAAGGGGCGAACTGTCCAAAATATATGTAGTCCGTGAAAATATCTTTTCAAAAACTTTTTAAGATCCTAAAAATATATCCACAACTTTGATCATATCATTTTTTTCTCCTTCAAACTCCCCTGTTAGGGAAAACATAACCACCCCTTTAGTAAAACTCCCAAACTTTAAGTGTTGCTCATGTTTTTTTACCTTCCAAAATTTTCCTGGAGAAAATTAGGGGTTTCGCTTGCTAGTTTTTTGGGTCTTTTGGGTAAAGATGGGATAATTTTTATATTTTTTATCCCCAGGGGGTTTTTTTTCATAATCACCGGAAAATATTTAATGCTTATTTATACAGCCCTTCCTTCCAAACCTCGAACATAAATATTATCTGATCTTGGGGATTTGCTTGATTTCAGCATTATTTTTTCCTCTGCAACTTTAAAATCCTCAGTCCCCGGGAGGTTTCGTTCCTCCATTAAGCTTAGAATAATGAAAATGAAAAGCTTTTCCATTTTAATTTTTTTTTCATTCCCTTTTCAACTCCGATACCGTTCTCCTTTACTGTTCTTTTTTCCCAAAATATTGGAAAAAACCCTTTAATTTCATCTTTCCTTTTCTTTTTTTTCCTTTCTCTGTCTTTTTGCTTCCTAAATCCTTTTATTGGTTGCCCATGTTATTTTTTTCCACTAATTAAATTTAGGTATGCCCTTACTGCAGTATATGGTTTAAAAGGAAGAGTACTATTAGGTTAAATCAATTCTGAAGGACAAAAAATTAAATATTTTCCCATAATATAAAGGGGTGATCAGACAAACCCAAAAAACTAGAAAAAAGCCCAACTGCAACATGAAATTCAGTATAAAAAAAAAACACTAGGGAGCCCCTAAGAACAGGAGTTTTCAAAATCGCATGGGGTTTAAACAGTCAGGTATTTTTTTGAAAAAACCCCGAGAAAAGGGGCGGAGACACACTTCACTAATAAAGGCTTATTTGTTAAAGTGAAAAAATTTTTGTTATACTTTCATTTTTTATTTAAAAAAGATTTCTGGAATGCTCCAAAACCGAACCCATTTTTTCTTTCGTTCCTTCCCTTTTTTTGTCTCTACAATTTTGACATTTACAGCCCCCTGTTTCTTTGGGAAAACAAGACAGTAATCAATAGGGGGACCAGAAAACGGGGGGGGGCATTTGGGCACCCGGGGGGCTTTGGGGTAAAAAAAAATCCATCCCTCCCCCCCGTTAAATAATAAGAACAACAAGTTTTTTATAAAATTTTTAAAAACAAAAAAAGGGGATAAATCATAAATTTGTTCAATTAAAATTTAAAAAGGAGGAACTTTTTATTAGTCTTTTTGGACAAATATAGAAGGTACCCTGGGGGAACCCCCAACTTCCTCATTGTTGGCAATGGACTTTGTGACATCAAAAGCTGGTCCATCTCCCAAAATTTTTTCAGTGTGGGGATTTATGTATGTGAAAAAATGTCTTGGCAAATGTGTTCAATAATTTGAAGTCAAAAACGCTTGGAGATTCTGATTATTGATTTACTGCTAAATGGGCTGGATTTACGTGAAGGGAAAACCCCAACTTTTTGAAAAGCCTGGGCACCACCCTTTAACATAGAAGCACCATCAAAAAAAATGAAAACTGTTTTCTGGGCTGTAACTAGAGAGAGTTTTCGCAAATTTTTTAAAAAATCTCCCCTCAAGCGTTCGTTCAATTGAATCGGTTTCTTAGGTGGTTGGGGCAAATCTAATCACAGACAAATTCTCAATGTCACAGTGATACTAGTACCATCCTTTTTGAAAGTTCAGGAGGCCGCTTTTTTTATTTTTGGTTCATATCTTTTTAAACCCTTTTGAAAAAAGTCTCAATTTTTCATTTTAATTACATTGGGTGTGTTTTTGCGTTGTCTGGGATGTATTTTAAATTTTCAAGTTTGGCATCTTTTTGTTTTAATCAAAAACTTGGGGTCCTCCCCCTCCTGGTAGGCCCAGAGCCAGTTCTTTACTGAAGGAACGAACGTCCTCCCAAGCTTTCACAATATCTATTCTTTTGTATTGGGGTTTATCAGTTTTGAACTATCTTTCACCCGTTCGCCCAAACCGATACCTGCCATGTCGACCTGGGATACTAGGGCCCTGTTTGTGAAGCCTCTTTTTTGGGTTTTCAAATTAGTTAGCGTGTTTGGTTTTAAAGCCCCGGGTCCGAAATGGGCACTAAATTTCGGCAGGCAAAGCAAAAGTGGCATCCGGAAAAAGAAAATTCAAGCCATGGGAAAAATATACCGCCCAAAACATCTCAGTGTCTTTCCCAATGGCGCTTGGGGTAATTAATTTAAAAAGGGCGGATGGGGTATTTTTAAGCCAGTCCGGGCTGTATATTTTTTTGAAAACAGAGGTTTGGAGTACCGACATGGGCGCAGAGCTGGAGGATTGTGTAGGCTTATCTACATCTTTTGGAGTTTCAGTTACCGACGTGGGTGCGCAGTGCTGCGTGTCTGCTGTTTAATAAGCCACCTATGCATAGCCTTTGGTGTTACCAACCAGAAAATAAAGAAGAATGGAACGTATACGCTGTTTTAATTAAAAATGCGGTCAACAGGTTCAAAATGTGTTGTAAAATGTGCGGCAAGTAACCTTTGAGCAGCACGGTGCCTATCTAATCGGAAAGCAACTCAGTTTTGAGAAATCAAATGTTATTCTTCTTCAGAGTTTTAACTAAACAGACAGAGCATTTCGCAGGGTGGGCATGGCTTGTCTTGGGGGCAGTGCACACCCCAGCCCTTGGTCACGCCTCCGATTCCAATGCTAAAGAAATACACTCTCAGGAAGGCAGATGTTAGTTCAGCAGCTGTTTTACTGCATAAAGCACTCATCACCCATCATTATGGATCTTTAAAAACCAGTTCATTCACCTGTTGTCCTGTTCTCTCTTGTCCTGTGCAGACTGTCTCTGACTCAGTCCCTGCCTCTGCTGCGCACTTAGTCTTGAAGCAAGTCCATTCAAGGAAGAGATATATCCATCCATCCATTCATTATCAAACCCGCTATATCCTAAAGATATATGAGTTCTTTTAAAGAATTGGAGTTGCTCTATCGGAGACAGCTAGGAAGTTGTCCACTATGAATTTGAATTAAGATAACATTCCTGAATAAAGCTTGATTGCTGTTTCTGCAAATGCCAAAATAAGTTATGTTTGCTCAGTCCTCTCCTGCCTGTCATTTGTGCAACTCAGAAGCCCAGATGAGACAGGGAACACTTAATTTACACATTGGAACTCGAATGAAATTTTCAAGTGTAATGTCATTACTGAGTAATACTGTAAGAACAATCAATGGAAACCAAAATAACCAACCCACTGAACTCAATTCAACATCACACCAAAATCAAAGTCAAAAATTGAAATCACAGGCTGATCCAACATGCATGAATTTCACCACTACGACTCATAAGGTGAGTTACGCCTATGCACTCCTGACAACATCTGTTCATGCTCCTGATGAAATGGCGGACGGTGTCCCTGGGTATCTCCTCCCAGATCTGGATCAGGGCATCAGTAAGCTCCAAGACAGTCTGTAACACTACTTGGCAGTGTCAGATGCACCAATGCATAATGTTTGAGAGGTTTTTATTGGATTCAGGTTTCAGAATGGCATCAATGCCTTCATCATCCAGGGAAATGCCCATACTCTGGCCAGTGAGGTGGGCATGTCTGCACCTGTAGAACTCAGGCCCACTGCACTAGCGTAAGTCTGGCAATGGCTGAGAGGATTTCATCTTGGTACCTAACAGCAATCAGG
>NC_053171.1:58055912-58097530 GCF_016835505.1 Polypterus senegalus
GTCACACAGACAGACCTCAGTATGTGCGTCTCGGGAACTGCAGGTCTGACATTGTGGTCAGCAACACAGGAGCGCCACAGGGGGCTGTAGTTTCTCCGGTCCTGTTCAGCCTATATACATCAGACTTCCAATACAACTCGGAGACCTGCCATGTGCAACCGTTCACTGATGACATTGCTATTGTATCCTGCATCAGGAGTGGGCAGGAGGAGGAGTATAGGAACCTAATCAAGGACTTTGTTAAATGGTGCGACTCAAACCACCTACAACTGAACACCAGCAGAACCAAGGAGCTGGTGGTGGATTTTAGGAGGCCCAGGCCCCTCATGGACCCTGTGATCATCAGAGGTGACTTTGTGCAGAGGGTGCAGACTTATAAATATCTGGGAGTGCAGCTGCATGACAAATTGGACTGGTCTGCCAATACTGATGCTCTGTGCAAGACAGGACAGAGCCAACTATACGTCCTTCGAAGGCTGGCGTCTTTCAATATCTGCAATAAGATACTGTTTACTGTTTATAATATTATTTACCTTGATATTCATAAGGCATTTGACAGGTAACACATACACGGGGCAATAATTATTTGATCTCCTGCTGAATTTGTAAGTTTGCTCACTTACAAAGAAATTAATAGTCTCTAATTTTTATGGTAGTTTTATTTTAATGGAGAGAGACAGAATATCAACCAAAAATCCAGAAAAAACACATTACATAAAAGTTATAAATTGATTTGCATGTCATTGAGAGAAATAAGTATTTGATTCCCTACAACCCAGCCAGAATTCTGGTTCCCATAGATTGGGTGGGTGCAAAATGGACTAGCCTACCGCATCATTTTTTCACTTTGATCTTTGGGGTGTCTTTGAATTGAATCCTCTGTAGATTGATAATTTTCATTTCCATCAAACAACATGGCATCCTTTCGTTCCTAACACATTACCATATCAGTCCATATCAGTAGAGATATCCAGCAGGATTTTTTTCCCATTGAGATCTGGTGTGTTTTTAAAGTGTTCCTTTAATGTTTTTAAATAGTTTGTTTATTTCCCTTACTGTAAGGGGTTAGTAATAATACTAAGAAAAGTTTGTTTTCAGGGTGCTGAGTGTAGAAAGTGTAAGAACAAATGATTTTGGTAAGAACAGCCTTTTCATAATTACAAATTCAGCCTCTGAAAATGCAATGAGTAATGCTGTGTCCAATTGAAATGAATGTGCCGCAGCAGACTGCATGAATATACAGACATTTTCAGTAGTGTGCCTGTACTATCTGGTAAAATCACTAAGAAGCGGGAATTTGGAAGTAACTGCATTTATTTAAAAATGTGTCTTGAAATATGGTCTGATCTTCATCTAAGCTGCAATAATGAACAAACATAGCCCAGTCTAATTAATAATGCACCAATTATTGTATTGTTTTTGTATATTGAATATATCATTCAAACATTCACAGGTGTGGGCTGGAAAAAGTATGTGATCTCCTAGGCTAATTGGAGTCATGACTTAGCAAATCTGGAGTCCAATCAATGAAATATGAGTGTAGGTGTGGTTTAGAGATACTTTGACCTATTAAAAAAAAAAGGACTCAAACATTTTGTGTTTGCAATTCACACGAAGTATCTACGGATGTAGAGATACTGTTGCTGTATTAAATACTCTGTGAAAATGAGCACAACAATATTTTATTCTCTTCATCAGCATTATATGCAACAAAGCCTTTACTGAGTAATGGTTTTGTTTTCTTTCATATCATGAACTTTAATCTAATGTACAGTCCTTCATTTTTCTCTAATCACATATACTGTACTTCATAAAAAGTTATGTATAATATTTTGTAGTTTAGCAAGAATATGTAATGAGCTGACTTAATACAACTTAAAGTTGATAGTAACCTCAATATGGAATTTTGTATCTGCAGAGCTAAATATAATAGGAGATCATTTTTGAAGCACATACATATTTTTTGGTTAATGGGACTAATGTAGTGCAGTGCACCCATGCAATTAAATGTTTGATCGAAGCATTACTTTCTTTTTGTTTCTTACTTTGCAATGCTGTGTTTGAACCTTGAGTACAGTCATTGTCTGTGTAGAGTTCACATGTTCTGAGTGTTTCTAAGTGGGTCTTTCCTTCCACAAAGACATGTATACTGCATGTGCTAGATTAAACAGGTTATCAGTTCCAGCCATCAACAGAATGTTGTTGGGAATGCTTGTTTGAAAAAGTTTAGTTTCTGCTTGTGACTTCTTTGTGGTTTCAATGGAAATCATGCCTGTTGCATTTTTTGGTGATTTTTGCTGCTATTTACCTTTTCGTTTTGCAGATGTGTCACGTAACGGTGAAATGTGTGCAACTATGGTTAGCCTGTCATGTGATCCATTTACCATCTATATGTTTCAGTGGTGCTTTGGCACACAGTGTGTCCCGTTTGATTAAGGTTTTCCTCAATCCAATTATCTTCGACTTAAATATGATTGCGTCATTAATGTTCAGTATCTCTTGAAAGATAATTTCTAAAACCATTCCTTTGATAAATAGCAGCAAGAATAGTCAAAAACAAGGCATTTTTGTTTATTTCTTTAGCTTTCTCTTTTTGTTCATCAGCATCGTGTTCACATCTACTGGTATTTTTAGCTCACAATAATCCTATGGGACTTTCTCCTTATCAGACTGAGGGATCATAAGAAGCCCTGAGATGGCGAATGTGGTTAATGAAATCATTCATCTGGGTGAAGAGCAGGGAACCCTGAGAGACCATGTAAATGGTTAGCCACTACAATGTAGCTTTCTTTAAATGAAATAGCTGCATTAAAATAGTCTGTCAAAAGAATAACCGCTGGAAAGAAGTTGAAGGAACTTATAAGGGCTCATCCAGAATATTTAGTTTTTTCCTAAGAAAATTCAAGATTTCTTTGGTCGGTGTGAGTTGGTTTTCAATCAGATGCTCAAAAAGTACCCAGGTGATAAGACAAAGATTGCCTATATCTGTTCACTGATGCCTTTAGAATTGGTCTCTGCCCTATATGTGAATAAAAGCCCCTTCACCCAAAATCTAGATAACATGTTAAGAGAATTTGCTAGGATTTTAGATATTAGGAATAGGATGTGCAATGCTTGTGGTGCACTTTTAAAGTTATGTCAAATCAACAAGTAATGTGGAGAGATTATCAGCTCCAGCAGCTGAATTGGGTTGGATGACACAGTCCTAGTTACAGATTTTCAGAGTAGTATCTGCCATAAAATTAAAGAAGAAAGCCAAATACAATCTTGAGGAAATTCTGGATGATGTAATTGCTTTGTCTGAAAATTAAGATCCAGGGGTAAGGAATGCAGATGTGAAAGGAGGAGTTTTAGACATCTCCTGCTTCAATTATCTAAAAAAACCTTCCCTTATTCTGGCACCTGCTGCTGCTCTGTCCAGTACATCTGAGAACCCCTGCCGATGGAGCTGGGTAGAACATTGCTCAGTTTTAGGAAAGACTCAAGCTAAGTCTTTGTTTTAACCAGGTCACTTAGTTCCAAATGTAACAAACCAGGGAAACTAATCAGTCCATCTCATTTTAGAGTTGGCGAGATGGTTTATAGTCCAATCTGATCTAAACATATTTTTTTCCTTCCATGATTAACATTTCCCTAAGTACGGTGTATATTGAATCTGGCTCAGCAGAAAATTTTAATAAGACCCAGCTGCAGATGAGACAACCTGAGGATGCAAGCCATCACCACAACCCATGATACAAAAGCAATTTGTGGCAGGATAGATTTTTTAATTGTCTGAGAGCAGGAGTATCTTTCTACTGTAGCAGACCTTCAAAAGTTATTTTTGGTGATATAGAATTTGTTGTAAGAGTCATTTAAAATGAAAGAAGTGCAATGCCTTTCTTTTTGTAAGTCCATAATGTGACAAGATTATTAGAGATGAGAATATGTGTTGGGCGGCACGGTGGTGCAGTGGGTAGCGCTGTTGCCTCGCAGTTAGGAGACCCGGGTTCACGTGGAGTTTGCATGTTCTCCCAGTGTCTGCGTTGTTCTCCCAGTGTCTGCGTGGGTTTCCTCCCAAAGTCCAAAGACATGCAGGTTCGGTGCACTGGCGATCTCAAATTGTCCCTAGCGTGTGCTTGGTGTGTGGGTATGTGTGTGCACTCTGCCCAGGGTTTGTTTCCTGCCTTGCACCCTGTGTTGGCTGGAAATTGGCTCCAGCAGACCCCCATGACCCTGTAGTTAGGATACAGTGGGTTGGGTAATGGATGGATGGATGGAAGAATATGTGTTATATCAGAGTAAAAAAAAACACAACATATAGTACTATTATGAAATATTGTACTGCAACAATAGTATAGTACACAGTAGTAATACGCAAAACAGAGAGACACAAAATAAATAATCTAAAGTACTTTTGGAGAACTGATGTGTAGAATCATATGTCTTGACTGTACCCGTATTACATGGTTTATTCGTTCCTGTTAAGGAAATTGTCTATTAATGAAATTAATAATGGCCTATTGTATTTGTAGCAGCAGAGAAAATGGACAAAATATACCTTATGATATTTTGTACTATGTTGCCTTAGTTAAAAGTAATGTTTGGTACATAGTTGTGTTTTATTATATTAAAACTATTTGTGATTTTAGGGGTTAGTGCAGAAGTGATGTAATGTCTGGATGCCAAACCAATGCTATTGGTGAGAAAAAAAATGATTGAGGTGCCATTTAGCCAAATGTTGGTGATTATAGTACTGAAAACATGTGTAGTGGTTCTAGTGTTAAGCTGCACTCCTGATTCCTATATTGTCTTCAAACTACCCACCAGATTTTTGTTTTGTGCTTTGCTTGGTCCTTACTATACATTGGCACGTCCCTCAGTCTTGGTTCCCTGATAACCTCCCAGCAGGTTACTTGTTTCATGCTAGAAGTTCTCAGGTGTGAATGAAAATTCCATGTGATCAACAACTGAAACAAAACCACTCTTGAATTATCAGGATGATCAATGCTGCTCTCTTGAAGCCCAAATGGATTCACCACAGACCCAAGAACACTTTCAGACTGGAAAATACCCTAGTTCAAGATAGCTTTGGTGTTGTGTCTTCCAGTGTGGGTAGCTCCTTGTGCAGCTAATTTAATTATTTTGCACATTTGTATGCTTCATCCCCTCTGTAACAGGAACTATGGGGGTACACCATTCTGTAGGATTAGTAACATCATTTATGATGACCAAAGAATACATTTATTTATCTCAGTTCCTTCTCTACCTATCTTTGGAAATGGCACTGTGGCTAGGCTGTATGGCTGTGCAGTTCAGTTATAGCTTTACTGGCTTGACGTTTAAAAGGCTAAATTCCCTGACAACATAATCACAAACCTGAATGACTGGATAAGCAACAACAGGCTGCAAGCAACATTACAGCTAAGGAGGTTGTGGGTGTACTGTCTATGGACCATATAAACCTAAAATTTGTACTTTATCCGATTTCCTCTCAATCTGTGCTAAAAGTTTTCCTATAATTGTAATTGCTCAACATGGACTTTAGACGGATTACTGATGTTTCCACTCATTATAGCGACAGGTACTCTGTGGGAGGCGCTCATACAGTATGTGCTATACTACATAAGCTTGATATAAGCTTCTGTTTATTTTAAAAGTTGCACTGATAAATTCACCTTGCTTCAAGTTTTTGAATCTGGACCTTCTATAGAGTCTATACCTTGAACAGCCATTACTCTGTCTATGTTTATTGCATTTATAGCTCTGATCATTACATGCCAGGTGGCAAGGTGTTCTTGTGGGCCATGTTACACCATGAGCAACTTATCCTCTCAGGCTACATCTACACTACTATGTTTTGAACAAAAATGATCTCTGTTCATGCTAACATTTTCACATCATTTATAAAAGTATTTCCATCAATGCTTAAATGACAGAAATCAAATATAATGTAGATGTTCACCTATACAGTGCATGCATGCACTGGTAGAAAAGATTTTGAAGAGACTATAATGCTGCAAGCCAAGGAATTTATTGCAAAAATGTAGAGAGGAGCAAATTATTTGCCTTTGCACATATATGAAGTGTTCAAGCTGTACAAAATACCATTTAGATGCATTCAGGTAAGCAACACAACAAGCACCATGGACTCCTCTATGTCCACTATGATGAGGTACGGTTTTCTTTCATGAAAGATGAACAATGAAGGAATGAGACATTGTAATGACCAGAATCCAATTGGCGAATAAGCATGAACAAATTAGAGAGCACTTAGAGTCTGTGTTTTTGAAAGTTTGTGTTTTTCCCCATCCACATTGCAATGCTGAGCTGGCATTTTTAGTAGTATACGGTCCTGGATAGTATATTCAAAATTCAGTTTTCTGGGTTTGAAAATGTTGATGTGGTGTGGACAAAATGCAAAAATTGAGACTAATATCAGCAGTTTAAAATAAAATTGTAGTAGTGTGGATATAGCCTCTTAAAGTTAATCTGAAACTTATAAAAAATCTCCATGATTGATGATTATGCTATATCGTATTAGTATTATCAAAAAAAGACACTGCACCCACCTACTGAATATATGAATTGTTTTCCTAATATAACACTTCTTAAAAAGAGGAAAGAGCAAAATAAAAATATTTCCCATCTTGTTGCAAGAAATACAATAGGGATCTTAACATCATAAGATACCAACATGGACTATCAGCTCAAGGATCTTTCTACCATAATGTGCCTATTCAGGGCCAAATATTCAGAAAGCCATTAGAAATGATCATTTGGTACCACTGGTCACCATTAGACTTTTAACAAGAAAAAGTAAAATGGCTATGATCTAGAACCCTGAAGTGCCATGTAAAATAACTTTATATATACCATACAGCAGTGGTCACCAACCTTTTCAAGCCGAAGATCTCTGACCTCGGCCTTAATGAAAGGCAAGATCTACCTATCGAAGAATAGATAGAAAAAGACAGCCCAGATTGTACTTCCAACTTGAGGCCTTTTATTTAGTATTTGAATTGTATTTGAATTTAATATACATTAAATGTTCTTTTCTTTTTCTTTTTTTACTTAACTCGGAAGCAACCATCATATAATCAGATCATATGAAGTGGCACTGAACTCAAGAAAAATGCCATTGTCAGCAGTAAAGTGCTTATTCACTGAAGTTTCTGACGGTACTACCTACCCTTAACATTTTATAAATGAACTGTTTTATCAACAATCTCAAATTAAGCTAAGTGCAGTTATGTCCCATCATATGCAACATCACTTTTCTCAATGCCACCAGAAGGCAAAACTGCTGAAGTAATGTTACTCACTCAAGTCAGTGTGATGGCTGTGACTGAATACTCTCTGCGAGTCCTCTGAAGTCTGGCTCATAGCTAGAGATAGCCAGTTTGAGGCAGTCTGTGAGGTGTCTGTCAGTAAGGCGGCTCCTGTATTTTGATTTGATTATTTTCATCTGTGAAAATGCCATTTCACAGAGGTAAGTTGATCCAAAATAGGCACTCACTTTTAGTGCACATGCAGTGAGGAGCGGAAACTTTTCTCTGTTGACAAGTCCCCAAAAGTCACTGTCCCTTGATCTGGCTTTCAGCTCAATGTCATTTTGCAAATCAACCATCTCCATGTCAACTCCACTTGACAAAGAAAATACTTGCTGGAATTTGGCTGCAACCTGTTCTATATCAATGAGCATGAATGGGTTTGAGACAAATGCAGCAATGCATTCCATTTCGTTTAACTCACCAAAACGCATATTGAACTCTGTTGCAACTTTGTCCAGGTGAGCACAGTATTTCTCAGGGTGAAAAACGTCCTTGTCTTTAATGCTCTGTGACATTTTTTCCAGGTTGGGAAAGTGTGTTAGCCTCCCGTTTTTAAGATGTGTGATCCAAACACCAAGCTTAGACTTAAAAGCATTCACTGCGCTGATCATGTGTGGCAGGTGTCGGTCTTTTCCCTGGAGCTCGTTATTGAGTGTATTCAGCTTTGCGGTCAAGTCTGTCAGAAACCCCAGGTCACACAGCCACGCATCATCTGACAGTTCCTTGTGCTCCTCGTTTCTTGCAGATAGAAATGTCTTTATCTCAGGCAGTAAGTCAACAAACCGCTGGAGCACTTTCCCGGCTCAACCACCGCACATCAGCATGAAGTAGTAGGTCTCCATATGCGCATCGAGCTCATCCAGTAGCGCCTTGAATAAGCAGCGCTGAATTGCTTTTGCTCGTATCGAGTTTATCAGTTTGACCACCAATGACATTACGTGTGAAAAATCTACGACTTTCCCTGATAAGGCCTGCTGATGAATGACACAATGATAATTCTTGAACTCGGGAAAATCAGGGTCATTACGGCACAGTGCTATAAAACCCAGGCGCAGCGCCACGCATCGCCGGTGCTCCGTCGGTGGTAATTGCTACCAGTTTATGAATGGGGATATCATTTTCGCTTACATATTTTTTAAACTCAGTGTAAATATCCTCACCTCGCGTTCTCTCCTTTAAGTGCAAAAGAGTGAGGAAGTCCTCTTTTGTAGAATCCTGGAAAGCCATTCTGACAAAAACAACAAGCTGAGCTGTGTCCACTGCATCCAGAGATTCGTCGAACTGCAGTGAAAAATATTCACAGAGTGACAAGTCCTTTAACACCTGTCGATCCACGTCCTCTGACAGTGACTCGACCCTCCTTGCCACTGATGCAGGGCCGAGGGGCACAGCACGGAGTGAGGCTTTTATGTCGTCTTTGTTTTTGAAATCCTTGAAAATAGTCTCTGCAGTAATGGCCATGGCTTACTTGAATAATTCGCCATCCGTAAAAGGCTTTTTGTTTTTAGCCAGAAAGTAACTTACACGAAACGATGCTTCAGTAGCAGCCTTATTTTGATCAGCAGATTTTGTAAAAAGTGATTGCTTGGCCTTCAACTCAGATCTCAGCTCGTCAACTTTCCGTGCACGAATCGCGCTCTTTTGCGGGTAGCGGTCTTTAAATTTCGGGTGGTTGGTATTGTGATGCCGCTCCAGATTCCCTCTTTTACATAATGCTTGTTTTTGGTGGCACAACATACATACACACTTCTCTTTTACCAAGGTAAACAGAAATTCCTGTTCCCATTCTGGATGAAAATTGTATGTTTTTGCCTTCTTTCGTGGAGCCTCCGCCATTCTAGTTTGTAGTATGTTACCTCGCGCGGGCTATCACCATGGAGATCCATATTGACGTTTGCGACAGTTAATTTACAGGTGCTCTTCTTTTATCTGATTGGTCACTTTATTGAAAATAAAGCAGTTCGATTAAGAGATACAGATGCTTGCAAAACTGAAAACGTTTTTATTTTCGGGAGCTACCGGGACAGTGATAAAGATCTACCAGTCGATCGCGATCGACGGGTTGGCGACCACTACCATACAGTATCTAGTACAGGTTTCTAACTAAAATGAACAAAATAATAATAATAATTCTCAGCAGAATCAAAAGATTAGGATGCCATTGAGCGTTGAAAAACTTCTTTTACAAGTTGCTATTTATACATTCTAATGGGGCACACATTTCCACAGTTGTAAACGTGTTGGAAACAATGCATTTAGTATCAAACTCTGAATATACCCAGAATTGCTTGAGCAGTTATTTGAGCACTTCATGTAGAATAAATACTTTCAGAACTATCTGGGGATGCATCCCGACTGATATCTGATTGCTCTGCAGAAAACAATCTTTCTTTTCCTCTTTCAGAGTTAGCAGACAAATTTTAAAATATACTGTCATTTTTAAGATGCTTTTTGCAATGTGCTTGAGTTGATGGGCAGACAATGCTGTGAACTGTGAAAAATCATTATTTAATACGGTGGAAATACTTTTTTTAAATTAAGAAGTAGCTGATAAATGTAAGAAACCTGCTAGAATGCTGGTGCTGTTAGTGTAGGACAGGCTAACATTATCCATTCTGGTATGGCTGAAACTCAAATTCTTGGCTTAACAAGCCACTACCAGACAATCTTAATATCAGGTTCTTCTTGAGTGGACCTCTCTTTCGAATGGAGCCTCTGTCCCTCATCTGATAAAATGATAAACAACCCAGTAACACCCAGAGATGGCTCTGTGAGGCACCATCTACATACTTGATGAGAGGCAAATGATCATTGATGGACAAAACTTTGCACCAATAGTCAACCAAAAAAGAGTGGGGTTACATGCTCCCAATAAACCAATGGCAAGATGTCTGCCCCTTACTTTAAAAACCCTTTGCACAACTCAAATCTTCCATTCATTTATCAGCTCACTGCTCTCAACCCAGCCATAATTTCTGCTTTATTGTAGAGGTTCCAGTGCTTATAGGATGTGGCCATAACAAAGGCTACAGCAATCAATTTTATTCCAAAATGTCACCAGTGCTAGACTGGAAAAATGGAATTGCACAAGCAAGTCAAAAGAGTTGAACAAGTGATGACATTATTCCAAACCTTGTTAAAAATGGCAAGTGCCCAATCAGAGGAAGAACTTATGCAAAGCTATGCATTTGTTTTTCTGAAAGTTGTAGCTGCATGACCACCAGTTGCCCTGCAGATGTGATTTTGCCAGAAACAACAGGACTGGCACTTTGTGTTTGAATCTCAAAAAGAAACTGTAGCACCACTTGAAACCAAAAGGTTCAACCAAGGTAGTGAAAGAGAAGTACCCCTGAACAAAGAGTGCACTGAAAATTATTCAGCATGTCTGACCAGGAATGGAACAAAGCATTTCTTACATTAAACCATAACTTCACCTGCTTTGATTATTGATACTGATAATGGTATCTTTATATCTCTATATATGAAATCCAACATCTGCTTGTCCATTTTTCACAAGAGAACTACTTAACGGATTTAGATAATACTATAATTTGCTGGAATGTTGATTTTGCTTAACTGGCACCCAGTTAAGTTTAGGGCAGATTTCAAAATCCTCTTTTTAACATATAAAACTTTAAATGGCCCTGCTTACCTGTCTGAAGTTATTATTGCTTACAAACTTGAGTGTACATTAAGATCTCAAGATTCTGGTCTGTTTCTGATTCCAGAGATCAATAAAATAACAGTGGAAGGACAAACTTTTAATTACAGGGCCCAGAAGCTGTGGAATGGTTTTCCTGCTACTGTAAGAGGCGTCCCTTCAGTCTCAGATTTTAAACCCCATCTGAAGACTCACTACTGCAGTTTAGCATATTCAGACTAGAGCTGCTAATTAACTGTGCATACTCAATCTCTGTTGTTAGTCATTAGTACTAAAATACAGTATAAGTAATCTGATATTGATAAACTGTAACTTACTGTTACTTATTATGTTGTTTCTCTTCTCTTTATCATCATGTGGCACTTTGTTCCTCTGCTCTACTGCCAAATTTTTTGCCTGCCTTTGGAAAGGCCATCTCAGATAAAAGAGCACTGGAATCATTGGGCAGAAGGGTAATTTCAACAGACTGGCCAGCCCGGCATGAATCAGCTAGTAGGCGGACGTCTCCAGGACTTTGACTGTGTCTGGCTTGTCTGACTCCTTTTCTACAATCTGGCTGTGGTTCTACAACAAAACTGATAGACAGATGTTGTTTTTCATTTATGTTAATTAGCTTCTATGTTGTTTTTGATATATTTGAACAAATCTGCACCCTCATATATGATATTTCTGTGTTTAGTGAGTGATATAATCTCTTCTTGCTTTTTTCTTTGTAGTTTGTACTGTTGTTTTGTATTTCTGAGGTGCCAATGAAAGGCAATCTAGCTCTGTAAAAAGGGTTACTTGTGTTCTGTTTTGTGTATTGTGTTGCATTTACCCAATTTTTTGACATCCATTGAATGCCAAACCTACCTGGAAGGGGGTCTCCCTCTGAACTGCCTTTCCCAAGATTTCTTCCATTTTTTTCCCTACAAGGTTTTTTTGGGAGTTGTTTCCTTGTCTTCTTAGGGAGTCAAGGTTAGGAGACTGTCAAAAAACAAGGTTTCTTAAAGTCCATTGAGACATTCCTTGTGTGAGTTTGGGCTATACAAGAAACACGTTGTGATTTAAGAGCCCCAATCTTCTAATCGAGGAATGGACTCAAGACCCTTAGCTTGTTTTAAAAGTATATTTGATTTGCTTCAAGGGTCAATATTTATTAACATTTGGGTTAAACAGCTTAAATGACATTAAAGTATGTAACATGGCTGGTATTTAACATTTAATACACCTTTTTATATCTTGATTTTCCCTTGTACCCCCACTGCTCACACAAGTCAATAACCCAAATTGTCACACCAAGAAAAGCTATAGAAGTTTAGCTTGAGTGGTGACGGAGACTGTTATTAGTTTTCCACACAGATAGCAGAAGCCAAGTTTTAATTCTGGCGAGGATGGTGTGTGACAAAGGTATTATAAAATGAAACTCCTTTTTTGTGTTTTTTTATTTTTTGAGACAGTTTATTTTTTTTGTATAGCCCAAAATCCCATTTTTAAAAATAAAATGTAAAATTTAGAAACTTACTAGATATAGTAACACCATTTTAAAATGTTCCTTTTGAAGGATGATGTAATTTAGTAAGCTATTTTTTGTCAATTATTCAATGTATTTCAAAAGATGATCTTGTGAAATCTACTTTGTGTGGAGAAAAAATGACATGCATTACTTGTTCTGATGTACAGTATGTGTTAATTAGGTTACAATACAATACAATTTATTTTTGTATAGCCCAAAATCACACAAGAAGTGCCGCAATGGGCTTTAACACACCCTGTCTCTTCACAGCTAAGTCTTGACTCTAAGAAGACAAGGAAAAACTCCCAAAAAATGCAAGTAGGGAAAAAATGGAAGAAACCTTGGGAAAGGCAGATCTGGATCTTTCCAGGTAGGTTGGGCTTGCAGTGGGTGTCAAAAAGAAGGGGGTAAATACTATACAATACGCAGAACAAAACACAAGTAATCCTCAATACAATATAATAGTGCAATAGAAATATTACTAATACAGAGCAGATTTAGTAGAACAGTAGAACATACAGTATCCCATAATACAATTTGCATTTGTTCATAGTCTTGGAGACCTTGGCCATCAAGCTGCCTCCCCTATTGGCCATTCCACAGCTGAGATAGCTCTGGGCCAGCCAATCTGATGAAAGGACCCCTCTGCCTGTTGATTCCTCCAATCCTCCATCAGAGATGACTTTATCTTACACAGGCAGTGTATAATATACATTTAAATGGGGTATTTTATTATTAGGAATTCTTGTCAACAAGGAGATATTTCTTAAAACTCCATGAAATAGAAGGAGTTGAGTAAATATTACAGTGCCAAACTGACTTCATTAACATTGTGTTTAAGTCTGGTTTTTGGTTTGGGGGATAGTGTATGTGAGAATTTATGCAGAAGATGGGAAGCCAGGGGAGAACAGATTTGGGAGCCCACAAGGTTTAAAAATAAATTAAGTCTTATGTAAAAGAAAAAGGAGAAAGTAGGGTGAAATGACACCTTTTATTGGCTAACTAAAAAGATTACAAATGCAAGCTTTCGAGGCAGCTAAGGCCCCTTCATCAGGCAAGGTGTAACAAAGAAACTGAAAAATACTCTTGCTTATATTGGGACAGCAAAGTGATTTTTTTCTTTCATCTTAACAACCTTTTTGTTCAAATGTTAGCAAAATGAATACACCTGAGATGAATACAATACAATACAATACAATACAGTTTATTTTTGTATAGCCCAAAATCACACAGGAAGTGCCGCAATGGGCTTTAACAGGCCCTGCCTTTTGACAGCCCCTCAGCCTTGACTCTCTGAGAAGACAAGGAAAAACTCCCAATAAAAACCTTGTAGGGAAAAATGGAAGAAACCTCGGGAAAGGCAGTTCAAAGAGAGACCCCTTTCCAGGTAGGTTGGGCGTGCAGTGGGTGTCAAAAGTAGGGGTCAATACAATACAATATACAGAACAGAACAATTCCTTAAGACAGCATAATAATAAAAATTTTAGAAGTACGGTTTAACAGTAGATGATATGACATAATTAGGTTTGGATATTTTTAGAGTCCTGGAGACCTCATCCATCTAGCTGCCTCCCCATTTGGCCATGCCACGGCTGAAACGTTGCTCCGATGAAAGGACCCCTCTTTCCCATGATTCCTGTGATCCTCCATCAGGGATGACTTTACCATAAGGCAAACAACTTGGCAGGTGGGCCGTGGCACCAATGGCCACATTTGGGTACCGAGAAAAGAAACAGAATAGGTGAGGGTTAGTATTCAAATATAATTATCATGTTACTTATGTTATAGTGCTAATGACTAACAACAGAGATGCAGTATGTACAGTTAATCAGCAGCTCTAGTCAGGATATGCTAAACTGAAGTAGTGAGTCTTCAGCCGGGATTTAAAGGCTGAGACTGAAGGGGCATCTCTTATGGAAGCAGGAAGACCATTCCACAGTTTAGGGGCCCTGTAACTAAAAGCTCGACCTCCCACTGTTATTTTATTAATCCTTGGAATCCTAAGCAGACCGGCATCTTGAGATCTTAATGTGCGCTCAGGTTTGTAAGTCATGATAAGTTCAGACAAGTAAGCGGACCTTGGCCATTTAATGCTTTATATGTTAAAAGGAGGATTTTGAAATCTGCCCTAAACTTAACTGGGAGCCAGTGTAAAGATTTAAGAACTGGGGTTATGTGTTCATATTTTCTTGTTCTTGTAATAATTCTTGCAGCGCATTTTGGATTAACTGGAGGCTGTATAGAGAACAGTTTGAACAGCCAGTGAACACCGCATTGCAGTAGTCAATCCTACTAGAGATAAATGCATGAATTAATTTCTCACAATCCTGTTTATTTAGAAAGCGCCTTAATTTCCTAACATTTTTAAGATGGAAAAAACATGTTTTGGACGACTTTGTAATATGCGCTTTAAATGACATGCTAGAGTCAAAGATAACTCCTAGATTGCGGGCTGATTCAGTAAAATTAATTGGGATTCCAACTGAGTTAAATGATGACAAAATATTGCTGTGATCAGCGTCATTCCCTCCAACAATTAACATCTCTGTTTTATCTGTATTTAAAGACAAGTAGTTCTCATTCATCCATTCCTTTAATTCACTAACACAACTAATTAAAGACAACATCGGAGAAACTTCATTTGATTTAAATGAAAGGTATAACTGGGTGTCATCTGCATACAGTGAAAATTAACATTATGTTTCCTAATGAGAGATCCCAGTGGAAGCATGTAAAGTGAAAACAGTAAAGGTCCCAGTACTGAGCCCTGCGGACACCATATTGAACTTCTGTGTATAATGATGGAGTACTGTCTGCACATTTCTGTACATACTGGAATCGATTTGATAAATAAGAACTGAACCAAGCGAGCACGGGCCTGTAAGCCCAACATCTTTTCTAGCCTGTGCAGTAAAATAGAATGGTCAATGGTGTCAAATGCTGCACTTAAGTCCAACAACATAATTACAGTGGAATTTCCTTCATCAGAGGATATCAGAATGTCATTTACAACCCGTGTTAGTGCCGTTTCTGTACTATGACCAGTGTGAAAGCCAGACTGGAATTTCTCAAATAAATTGTAATGCGTAAGGTGTGACTGAAGCTGACTGGCGACTACTTTCTCTAGTATTTTAGAGAGAAATGGTAAATTTGAAATAGGCCTATAGTTATTTAGTATGTGTGGGTCTAGGTCTGACTTTTTAAGTAAAGGTTTAATGACTGACACTTTTAGTGCATCAGGTACGGTGCCATGCAGTAATGAACTATTGATAATGGTTAGAATAGGCGCTGCAAGAACATCCATTGCACTTTTTACTAGTTTTGTTGGCACTGGATCTAGGGAACAAGTAGTGGGCTTCATTTTAGTAATTAAAGTTAAGACTTCCTGGTGAGTTACAGGATTAAAATTATTAAAGTGCTGAATGCAATGTGCGACAGGGTCTGCTAAGCTAGTATTTGGTTTGTACTGTGATGCTGAGATCTGGGATCTTATATTTTTAATTTTCTCATTGAAGAAGTTCATAAAGTCTGTACTGCTAATATCTGTTGGTATTTTGCACTGTTGATCTGAATTCCCATTTGTTAATTTAGCCACTGCTCTAAAAGTACCCTAGGATTTTTATTATTGCTATCTATTAATGTAGAATAGTATTCTGAGCGAGCTTTAAAGAGGGCTTTTATATTTATTTACACTCTCTGTCCATGCAATTTGAAAGACATGTAGCTTTGTTGTTCTCCATCTGCGCTCCAGTTTTCGACACTCTAATTTAAGAGCTCGAGTATTTTCATTAAACCAGGGAGAGTTTCTATGTGCTTTGATCACTTTTGTTTTTAGGGGAGCCACTGTGTCCAGAGCATCTCTCAAGGTCACATTATAATGTGATATTAGCTGATCTAAATTGTTTTCCACGTTTACATTTGATGTTAACTGATCTAAATGGTTTTCCACAATTACACTCGACTTACTCAAGGTATCTATAAATTTTGAAGCAGAATTACAATCTAGATTCGCACTGTCTTTGTTTTAATCTGCGAGTGCGCTGGCATGGGCAGAACTAAATCAAACGTAATTAAGAAGTGATCGGAAATAACTACATTTAATGGAGTAATATTTAAATTTTGAATTTCAACTTTGTAAGTTATAATTAAATCTAATGTATGGTTATGATTATGAGTTGGACCTTTGACAATCTGACAAAATCCTACTGAATTTAACAAATAAGTAAAACATTTGCTAAAAGTGTCAGTTTCCACATCAATGTGTACATTAAAATCCCCATCAGAACTACGTGATCATAATTTATAGCCAAATCAGGCAGAAGGTTGCTAAATTCAGTCATGAACAATGAATATGGCCCTGGTGGTCTGTAGACTAGCACTATAATTGTGTTGGAATCTGTTTTAATATTTAAAATGAATGCCTCAAAGGATGTAAAGTTGCCTAAATTCTTAGGAGTGATTTGCAATTTGTTACAATGAATTATTCCAAGGCCTCCTCCTCGACCAGAATCTCTAGACTTATGAAGGAACGAGTATCCATCTGGTGACGCCTCAGCTAGGGGAACGGTGTCATATTTACTAAGCCAGGTTTCAGTAAGAAGACACAGATCAGATTTTGTACTTAATATTATATCATTTACCAAAACAGCTTTAGTGCCAAGAGAGCGAATCTATACTAATAAAAGGCAAAGCCCTCACTGACTGACTGACTGACTGACTCACTGACTCATCACTAATTCTCCAACTTCCCGTGTGGGTGGAAGGCTGAAATTTGACAGGTTCATTCCTTACAGCTTCCTTACAAAAGTTGGGCAGGTTTTATATCGAAATTCTACGTGTAATGGTCATAACTAGAAGCAGTTTTTCTCCATTTACTGTAATGGAGATAAGCTTCAACGCCATGGGGGCGGAGTTTCGTGTGACATCATCACGCCTCCCGTAATCACGCAGTACATAGAAAACCAGAAAGACCTCAAAAAAGCGCTGAAGAAAACATGCATTATATAATTGAGAAGGCAGCGAAACAATAAGAAGCGAGTGACATATACAACCATATTCATGAGTTCTGCTACTTGAAAACAAAGCACGATGTAAACCTACACTTTAAATTAAGTTCATAGACAGGCTGCCGCTAGCGTTTGTAATTTAGTGCCTGTCCATATAAGGCCGTCCGTCAGCGGAAATCCAATAGCAAACTGCCACGGGTAAATATTCACGGGTGAAGGACTGTGCTTATGGAGAGGAAGATGAGATGGTCAGGGTGGTGTTTGACACAAACTCAGAGAAACTGCGAGAGAAAGTTTTAAGTGCCAGGACTAAGGTAACATTAAATACAGCTATGGACATAGCACGAGATGGCACCAGCACAGCTGGGAAACTTCGATGCATGTACACGGCGGCTCCGTGAACTGGCGCAGTGCACAGATAAAAGCAACAGTTCCAAAGAGCTGAACAAAACCGATTACACAATTGAAAGGCAGCAAAAAATATGAAGCATCTGATACTTACAAGCATATTCATAAATCCAGCTACTGCGGAAGCAAAGCACACGTTGGAAAAAGTCAATGTCCCGCTAAAGGAAGACAGTGTAAAAAACCTGTGCATGCAGTGTGTCAGGTCTCAGATAAAGAAGAAGCGAGCTGTTTATTGATGCAGTAAGAAGCGAATCGATGAATGAAACCTGTCATCTTTACAGCGATTGACAAACACGGAATGTAACTTGAACACAACACATCCTACAAATACGAGCCTGATTGAAAGAAATAATGATAATCAAATCCTTGATGACAGCAACACTCAGTAACACTCACAAAACAAATACTGTATATTGACAGTCATGTTACGTTATTTTTAAAATGTTCCCTTTTCTTTTTCTAGCTTTTTTAACACACTACTTCTCCGCTGCGATACGCGGGTATATATATATGTGTATATATATATCCCGATCTACATACTCGAATAATGGATACTTTATTCGCCATCAATGATTGTATTGGTAAAGCTATACTCAGTGTATTCATTAGATGAACGGTAAAAAAGTAAGAGCGAGGGGAGGATGACTCATTGAGGCATGCAGGCTGTAGTCGCATCAACTCTATCTGAATTGCGCGATCACATTTGAAAAAATATATCTTTTCAAGTTCTATTTAGTCCATATGTGTCAAACTCAAGGGCCGCAAGATCATTTTATATACTGTATTATTGTTATTAATGGCCCGGGTATATGAAGCGCTGGTAACACAATAAACTACAGATCCCATAATGCAGCGCTTCAGCTGCCTTGCCGAACACTTACCGCGTTAATGAAGTCTACCTTATGATGCTGCAAGTTATTGCGAAGCTACAGTTATTGCGCACTGAGTTTGCATGGCGCTTTGGTGACTTTGAAGAACAAAAAAAGTCCGTCTACATGCGGCTCGAACCTTGTGCATGTTTGGTAGCACATATCTGTGTGAGAAGCTCTTCTCAGTGATAAAGACTAACAAAACAGCACACAGGAGTCGCCTCACTGATGAGCACCTGCAATCCATCCTGAGAATCTCCACAACACAGAACCTCACAGCAAACAGAAACGAACTTGTGGCCAAAAAAAGATGCCAGGCGTCCAGCTCTAAAATGACATATGAGCAAAGACAACTTAATGATTTGATTTGTTATTGCGTAAGAGCGGGAGTCAACCGTTTTAACAAACAGCGTATTGCACTGATACTGAAATAGCTGTGTGTGTATATATGTAGATATCTATGTATATGTATATATATGTTTATATATGTGTGTGTATGTATGTATGTATATATATATATATGTTTATGTGTGTGTGTGTGTATATATATATATATATATATATATATATATATATATATATATATATATATATATATATATATATATATATATATATATATATGACAACAACACTCATCACTCACAACAGTGACAAAACAATTACATTGACAATCAGGTTATGTTATTTTCAAAATGTTTCCTTTTCTTTTTCATTGCTTCTTTAACACACTACTTCTCCGCTGCGAAGCGCGGGTATTTTGCTAGTGTTCAATAAACAGCATTTAAAACTGCATGGTTCTTTCTGAACTGCTGATATATTTTTTGTTTTAATTTGAATGAAATTTCTATTACAGATGCCCCTGGTGGAGTGAATGTTTTTATCCCTTGGTCTAATTATACACCTTATTTTTTGGTTATCAATTAATTTATGGTTTGTATCAAGACTAAATTTACTGGATGCCCCACAACAGGGATTATGGGTAACAGCTTCAGGAAAATAACAGGTGGGATAAAGAACAGCCTGTGATTTAAGATCACATGACTGCGGCCTGGATGGTGCTCTAATCAGTCAACCAGGCAGTTTTGCTGCCATATTTTGGGATAATACATAAGATCCCCTCCAGTTAGGGTGAAGACCATCTCTTCTGAAAAATCCAGGCCTTTCCCAAAAATCATCCCAATTGTTCACAAATGCTATGCTTTTATTTGCACACCAGGTTTCTAGCCAGCAGTGAAAGAAATGCAATCTACTATAAATCACATCCCCTCTATATAATCTTGGTAAGGGACCAGATACAATTAAATTCCGACATTTTGTTTTAGCTTTGTTGCATAGAGAGATGACGTTCCGCTTTAATACCTCAGATTGCTGTAAATAAATATCATTAGTGCCGACATGCAGCAATAAGGTAGATACTTCATCGCGGCAACACGGTCCAATCGGCCTTTATGCCAGAAATCTTGGCCTGCAAGGCACTTAACATTAACTGCTGGTTTAACATAGTTTGGAATTCTAACATTCGCACTATGGAATTACCAATTATGAGCACTTTATTATTCTCAGTTTCCACAGGCTCTGCGAGAGCTGAGAACCTGTTCTGGGTCCGAATTGGTGACCTGGGTGCTGGGGGACTAAATTTTGGATTCTTAGACCCCCGTCTTACTGTTACCCACTCGCCCTGTGGCTGAATTGGTGCTGCTGATTTCGGCCTCGCACTGACTACAGTGGGACCTGGAGAGACTGAAGCGAATCAGATGTAGCGAGATTGTCTAAACAAACCGAGTTGATCCAATTTTGGTTTGCCTAATCGCTATCAGATTCCTAGCGCGTCCTCCAATTCGCGTATTTTCCCGACCAACTCTAAATTAACTAAACATTTTTGGCAGGTGAAGCTATCTGCACTGTCGGCTGGAAAACCTGAGCTGTACATACTGCAGGACACACAACATATAAACGTGCCCTCGATGGGCAGAGAGCAGATAGAACTTAGATTAAATGTTGAAGTCATCTTTGCCGTTTTTATAGGTGCTTCGGCGCTTTCCGTGTTCAGCTGAATCACCTTCAGCTTTAAGTTTCCACCACCCGCTGAGCGATCAACCTTAATTTCTCATTGCCGGTTATTTCTACTGGTCAGCTGCCGGCTTTTTTAATTAACCCTGAAAAAAGAGAAAAATGAAATAATAAAATGTAGAGATAAGATAACCATCAAAGAGAAAGTCCTGTAAGGATTTTTTTGAAGTGCATTGTCTGTAAGATAGGCCTCTGATGTAGTCAGCTGGTCAATCAGTCTGTTAGTCCACATACTGTATCTGCTCATAAAACTCTTGTCTATATTAATATTTTGTAGAGTGTTGAATTTAAGTGTAAGTTTGTATTCCCATTCTCTCCGCTCCTGTTGGGTCTTGAAATTACCCATAAGCACAGTGACCCTCAGATCCTTTATGCTGTGGCCATTACTGTTAAAGTGTGCTGCCACCGGAAGATCAATACTGTTCTGATTAATATGAAATCCATGTGAGTTCATTCGCTGGAGTAGTGTCTGACCAGTTTCCCCTACATACAGTCCAGTGTAGGGGCACCTTATGCACATGATTAGGTAGACCACATTAGCAGATTTGCATGTGAACAGACACTTTATTTTATGCTCCTGCTGGCAATGTGGTATAACTACCTGATCTGTTGTGTAGGTGCCACACCTGTTCTGTAGGCAGGGAGATGTGCCACTTGCTGCCAAGCCACACATAGAGTTTGGGACAATCAGTTGTTTGAGGTTTGGTGGTTGTCTGTATGCAAGGAGGGAAGGTTCTGGGGATATATCCCATCTGGAAATACTTCGCAAAATTATGAAAGAGCTTCAACCAATGGTACAGAAAGACAATAAACTGAAGGATGTATGACAGTGAGCCTTTCACTGTATGTGGTTTGATGTAGGTGGGATATTTGGTAAAAGCAGATTCACTGAGGTGTGATTTGCTGTAAATTCCATATTTTACTAATAAAAGATAGCAGACAACATGGAAACTTATGATGTAACTGAAAGAAGACACCATTTGTTATGTAAAAATATCACTATTGCTTTTGATTGACTTGTGAGTTTCCTGCAATATTATGGTGTCTCGCCAGTGGGACTCTTTGTGCATAACTACTGGATGTACAGTACTGTAGGGATGAAAGGGGGAAAGAAACATTGATTACAAAGTCAACTGATATTGGGCAATTTACTTTCTAATCTGAGAGACACTCATAAGAATCAAATAAATTTAGAATGTGTGGGATATCACTAGGGGCATTCACCTGAAGGAACTGAAAATCTGTGTACAGTAATATTTCATGGTAGAACCCATACATTGAAACCATGGCGATTATCTCATGAATTCTCAAGGAAGGCAATAAAGAGCATCCGAGTAACAGGGGCATCCATGCCTAACACCTTTAAAAAGTTTGAAGGAGTGAGAGATATCCAAGTTAATATGTACAACTACTGTGATAAACAAATATAAATTCATGATCATGTTGATGAAACTTCTCCATTGCCATAGAAATCCCCATTTCATCTGTTTGAAGGCCTTTTCTACAATCTGAGCTAAAAGAGAATGAGAATGAGAGAATGTGGTTCATTGACTCCTTCAGAATCAGATTTACAAATATATGAACCCAAACGTTTAGCTTATTCACTATTCAAATGGCAGCATGCACATTGACTACTGATTATGTTTCCTATCTCATCAGCATTCTTTACACACAAATTGGTAAGGCACATATTTGGCTAAGAAAGAACATTACCTTTATATTGGCGAGAGAGAATGGAGAGAGCACATTTGCTCTGTACCCTCCATGCGTTCTAAATTTGCCGTTACAATTTCACAATTCATACTCATTCAATACAAATGAAAGTATTGAATGGTGAACAAAAGAAAAAAATGGATTTCAATTTTAACCGAGATTGAAATATATATATCTTTATAATTTTTTAATCCTGATGCTTTAATCATTTTTAATAGACTGTTCAACAAAAGAATAACAAGAAAAACAAAAGAAAATTTTATTTAAGGTCAAAATTTAGTGTTTAAATATTAAATAACCATTTATGGTCTTATGTTTATTTGTCATTGAAGTCCATGCGCCTATCCTTATCCACAAAATCTCCATCACTTTGTTGTAGAAGTCCTCCTTATTTTCCTTTATTTACAAAGTCTTAATCTTCCATTTTGCAGTCAGTCGGAACAAAAAATAAAAATAAACGGACCACAGCAGTACAGTTTACTTTCTGATATCTCTAACTTAGAGCCTCTGCATAGAACAACAGTAACAACGAGCACCTGTTGGGCTCACATGCGCCCCCTTCAGTGCAGCACGGTACTGTCTGCCTCACCTTCTGCCTTTTCACTGCGGTTTTAAATCCGATCAGCAAGACTAAATATGTCACACACATTCATTAAAGATATTAGCCAGACTGTGGAAAGTCAAGGTGTATAATAAACGTGTCTGCAAACCTTAGATTGGCGACATACAGAGACACAGCAACAGGCACACGCCAATTACATGTATCAACCCCGTGGGTGAGGGAGAGCGCTGTCTGAGGTGAGGTGAGGCTCGTTGCTGCCGCATCTCACATTTCTCCCCTGTATTTGAACAGGGAATGCGCAAATTCAGCGATTTTGACTATAAAAATTATTGGAATCATACAGGAAACACATTTATAGCACAGACTAGTGCTATATTTATTTTATTATTTTATGTTATCATTATTAGTTTTTTTTTTTTTACTTTTCATGATGACCCTCACCTGCCTCCCCTGACCGCACAGCCCTGCATCTACAGTAATACATGCAGAAGATGTTGGACATTGTCTGCTTCTGGGTGTGCTCTAATAAAACCAGTCTGATCCAGATAATTCACTTAAAGATAATAGATTATAGGCACATTGCCAAAAGCTTAGCCTACAGTTTAGAGTCTACAGTCATCACTGAAATGTATCGGTAGTTTGTGCACTCCTCAGGGTCTAATTAAGGCTGAGTTTATTGAGGAGTGTGGATTCTTTTGGCAAGAGGCATATTTAACATTTGCAGATATGCCAATTTAAAGTGAATCCAAAAAGTAGATAGGACCTCAGGTGACAGTCCATCTGGGAAAGAGGCTCTACTGGTCATTGAGTTCAGTCTATTGTTAGAAAACTTTTCAAGGAATAAGACTGAGTCAAACTTATAAAAGGATTTGTTAATTTGTACTGGGTCATGTATGATACTACCTGCATTATTTTTAATAGCAGAGATGAATGCAAATGCTTGGCAATAATGCAATTTAAGTGCCAGCAGTTTACTTGTCTTGACAACTGAAACATGATTTTTGGCATGGGTGCAGTGGATCTTAACCTGGATTTTTTGCAGCAAAACATAATGTAAGATCATTAAATCTTGTAATAGAAATTAAAGTTTCATGGTAAGAGTCTATAACACAGGGATATTTTTCTTCAAGAGTGGATAGTTTCACCTCTTTATCATGAATCCTTTGATAATGTACCCAAAGATAAATCACAGTTAAGTGTGAAAAAATCCCTAATGCTGCCTATAATAGCCAGTCAGAGAAAATTGCTTTATAGCATGAGAGCTCTGATTTATTCCACAGTATCAGAGACTTCTTTTTAAACTTAATGTTATCCACATGCAGAGTATGTAGTTTCCAGTATCTAATATAGTTTTCTATGTACACAAAAATTGAAAAAATGTTTATATATGTTGTATGGAGCACAGAATGATCAAGGAACTCACTCAAAGTCACATTATGGATCAGAAGCAAGAAATTAATCTGCAAGCTCGTTGTTCCTTAGTCATTGTGAGGCATGGCTGGTATAAGCAAAGTGAATGTAAACACACATAATTAAAGAAAAGGATCATTCAGAATAAGAAGAAATATATAAATTCGTGTGTAGTATTCTACAAAATGATGTCTTGACAGATTTAAAAACATCACAGATTTTATATATCTTAGCCATAATAAGATGTTAAAATTTAGCTTAATATGTAACAACCAAATAAGAACAAGAACTCTTCTGTTAATCTGGCGATTCTAAATTGGCCCTAGTGTGTGCTTGGTGTGTGGGTGTGTTTGTGTGTGTCCTGCGGTGGGTTGGCACCCTGCCCAGGATTGGTTCCTGCCTTGTGCCCTGTGTAGGTTGGGATTGGCTCCAGCAGACCCCCGTGACCCTGTATTTGGATTCAGCGGGTTAGAAAATGGATGGATGGATGGACTCTTCTGTTAATGACAACTGCTACTAAGCAAATTAATGAAGGAACGGAAACAAATAGTAACTGTGAAAAGAAAGACAAAACAGCAGAAGTGAAATTAAAGTAAGAAATGTGCTGTTTCTTGTAGATGCTTTCAGTTAAAAGAGTGGAAAGTGAGGGGTAAAAGAAGTAGACCATAGTAAACAAAAACGATAAAAGTAAACACTGATCCACATGTAAAGGATAATCATGACCCTTAAAACTGTAATTAATATTAGACAAATAGAAAATAAAGCAATATAAATCAACCTTAATGCAAATATAGAATATTTTAGGTGAAAAAGTTATCTAGCAAACATATGCTTAACTGAATGTGATATTTCTTTATGTAGTCATAAGAAAACAGAAATAATACCTGTGAGAAAGATACATACTTTCTATGAAACCAGCAATGTAGAACTAAGCATTTTAATTCAAGATCAAGTTTATTATCAGCATTTATTAGCATTTTGAAATTCTTAGTTACTTGCTTGACCAATATGTAAAACCTTATCACTGAGCTGAGAGCTATTTTCTAGCATTATCAGAGAACAAAATATTAAGCAATCGTGGATGGGTCTCAGTTTAGAGGGCACACTCTCCATGTCAATGATCTCTCTCTCTTTCAGGCCACACCTCTTCTGAGCAGCAGCGAGCGGAAGCCCAGAAAAGCGGCAAGCGGAAGCATAGAGCTACAGCGTCTCCCATAGGCACGTAGCCCTTTGCAAACACTCGATTAAGTTCAACTGGAGTAAAGCCGATAGCCAACCAGGAGAAATAACCAGCAGTGAGAAATCAAAGTCAATTGCCCAGTGGGTGGTGGAAACTTAAAGCCGACAGTCTCTTAGCAATTCAGCTGAACGTGTAAAGTGCCGAAAGCACCGAAGTTACAACAAAATCAGAAAAGATGATATCAGAGCTAAATCTAAGTTCGCTCTCCATTGAGGACACATTTATATGTTGTGTATCCTGAAGCATGTACAGTTCAGGTTTTCTGTCTGACAATGTAGACAGCTTCACCTGTCAAAAGTGTTTAGGTAATTTTGAGTTGTTTGGGAAAATACGCAAATTGGAGGACCGCGTTAGGTGTCTGATAGCAGTCAAGCAAACCTAATATTGGAGATTTCAAAATCCTCCCTTTAACATATAAAGCCTTAAATGGCCATGGTCTGGCTTACTTATCTGAACTTACCATGACTTATACATTAAGATCTCAAGATGCCGGTCTGCTTATGATTCCAAGGATTAATAAAATAACAGTGGGAGGTTGAGCTTTTAGTTACAGGGCCCCTAAACTGTGGAATGGTCTGCCTGCTACTATAAGAGATGCCCCTTCGGTCTCAGCTTTCAAATCCCGGCTTAAGACCCACTACTTCATTTTAGCATATCCTGACTAGAGCTGCCGATTAACTGTTGTAAAAGATGCAACAATAAGCAGCATAAAGGTTTGGGGTTATCCGGCCCCGTATATTGTAGACAATCCACAATTAAAGAAAAAACTCAGGTCAAAATATAAACACAAATAGGTTCATACATGCGACACCATTCTCGGCATCGGCGGCCATTTTATAAGGGAGGAGCCGGAAGTGGAGGAATGCTGGGAAGGAACCGTGAGGGAGGATGGGACTGATGACGTCAGGAAAGATGGCGGAGGAAGGGCGGAAGTAGCGTACTGCGGGAAGGCTTATGGTGGCGGAGCGTCTTTTTTCCTGGAAAAAAGCAAAGGAGAAAGGTTAGTACCCCGCCAGCAAAGTCTTCCGAAGCGTTTTAAGGTCCGTCCACGGTCTCCTATTCGCACGTGCGTGACACTGTACATACTGCATCTCTTTTGTTAGTCATTAGCACAAACACATAAGTAATATGACCTATGTTCTAATTTGGTAATAACCCTCACCTCTTCTGTATCTCTTCTCGGTACTCAAATGTGTCACTTGGTGCCACTGCCCACCTGCCAAGTTGTTTTGCTTGCCTAAGGAAAAGTCATCTCTGATTGAGGATTCCAGGAATCATCAGGTAGATAGGTCCTTTCATCGGAATGGCTAACCTAGCGCTGTCTCAGCTGTGGAATGGCCAATAAGGGGAACCAGCTTGATGGTTGAGGTCCCCATGACTCAGAAGAAATCCAAATCATATTATGTGATATAATCTACTGTGGAATTCTGCTCTGTACTTGTATTATTTCTATTGCACTATTATACTGTATTGAGGATTACTTGTTTTCTAATCTTTGTAATGTATTGTATTTACCAACTTTTTTTGACATGGCACTCCCTGGGTGCCTTGTCTGTTGTCTCAGTGTATGCTCCAAAAACAATGAGTGATGTCTCGGTGAGAGAGACATTTTATTCGCAGCTTCGCCTGGTGGTTGATGGGTGTTCACGAGGCGACACTCCTCTGGAGTGACTTCAATGCAGCCACTGGCACGGACAGGGCTGGCTATGAGGATTGTCTCGGTCCTCATGGGTCTGATGACTGAGGTGAAAGTGGCCTCCTATTCTTTAACTTTGCAAAAGGTCAGGGAGTGCGAATCGCTGGATCCTGGTTCCAGCGCTCAGAACCGCATTGTTGGACTTGGTACTCCAATACTGGTAATGTGGTGAAGATCGATCACATCCTTGTTGGCAGATGCTGGAGGCTCTTGCAAAACTGCAGGGTCTACAGAAGTGCCCAGTTTGTTACCACAGACTTGTTGTTGCTACTCTTAAGATTGAGCTTAGGTTCAGTAGGTTACCACCTACTAAGAAAATGAGCCTGGACTTGGCCAGACTCCAAGACCAGGCTGTTCCTGGGGAGTCTGCATGCAGTTTCTGTGAGGAACTAGCAGATTTGGGTACAACTGCTGATCCTAATGTGATGTGGGAGACCTTCCGTAACAAGACCCTGAAGGTTGCTATGGGTTTTTTAAAATATTTTTTAAAAATATGTCCCAAGAGGTTTTATATGCACTTATTATCTCCCTTAAGCACTTGAGGATAAATGTTATCTGGTTCTGGTACAATACAATACAGTTTATTTTTTGTATAGCCCAAAATCACACAGGAAGTGCCGCAATGGGCTTTAACAGGCCCTGCCTCTTAACAGCCCCCCAGCCTTGACTCTCTGAGAAGACAAGGAAAAACTCTCAAAAAAACCTCGTAGGGAAAAATGGAAGAAACCTTGGGAAAGGCAGTTCAAAGAGAGACCCCTTCCCAGGTAGGTCGAGCGTGCAGTGGGTGTCAAAAGAAGGGGGTCAATACAATACAATACACAGAACAGAACCATCCTCAATACAGCATAAAAATAAAAATTTTAGAAGTATGAAGCAGAATTTAACAGTAGATGATATCACATAATAAGATTTGGATATTTTTAGAGTCCTGGAGACCTCATCCATCAACCTGCCTCCCCCATTTGGCCATTACATGGCTGAAACAGTGCTGGGCCAACCAATCCGATAAAAGAACCCCTCTTTCTCATGATTCCTGCGATCCTCCATCAGGGATGACTTTACCATAGGCAAGCAAACAACATTTGAGTACTTTGAGTGATTTGTTATATTTGAACTTGTTTAATTGAAGCAGCACGTCTCTCTCTAAAACTTCCAGCTCACCCAGTATTCCCTTGGCAGTCCCTTTTGTTTTTGGAAGATTATTGACTTCTAAAGTGCAAGTTCAAAATATTTTTAGTCTTGAAATAAGAATCATGTGGCAAATGTGCTTCCATATAAGATTCTTGAAGGAATACAGTATATTTGATTCCAGAATCATTATGAAAAATAATTATTGAATATGCTCATGATTGCATCTTATCCGATCATATAAGAATACAAGGAACAAAATAATTCATTGAAAAACATTTTTGTTCTCAAGGATTATATATCAACATGTAAAATTCCCTGCATGACTAAAATCCTTGTGATTTAAAAGTAGGTGTATAACATACTTTATGTCTCTCTACTAGATGTAGGGGAATGGGAAATATATATTTTATTATAGACTAACCACTAGCTCATTGAAGCTCAGTTATAATGATGATAGTGGATTTGTTCCCTAACAGTGTGCATTTTATCCCCTTAAAATTTCCTTTCTGTTAAAAGACTGACAATACATTTCCTACAGAATTTATTAGCTTTCATTGAATCTCAAAAGCCTTGTTTTGGACCAAGGTCTGCAGTTGGTTTCCTAGTTTTAGAAATTGTTTTTTTTACTAAGATGACTATATGTTTGATTTCACCAACTAGAGAGTAATTGTCAGAGTGAACAAGTTAATAAATTCTAGACTGATATATACGACTCACCGTATCCTTTTCCCAATCAGATTGATTAGAGCCAGTTTCCATTTTAACGTTCTTCCAAGGAGCTGTCCATAAATGTGCTTTTGACTACTGCTATGAGTGTGCCACCTTTTGAATGCTCTTTAAAATTAAACCGTTCTGCTTCTTTTGTACCAAAGCTTGAAGAACAGTAGAGAGATGTAAAATGTAAGTGGTTACTGGTTCTGCAAATCCAGGTGATGGAGGGAGCATTTACCAAAGATTTTTTCCATCATTTTCATTTTTTTATCACACACCACAAAATATGCAAAATGCAGAGTTTTGATTGGTACTGTTAATTTAAGTAACAACATTTAGGTAGCCTTGACTCCTTCAATTATCTAAACCTTAAACAAGAAAATGCAATGTAGTGTAGAGGTAATAGTTCAGTTCAGATTTATTTTTATGTGTACAAAGTACAATGTAATTCTCATTTGCACAAAAAACAACATGCACCACTCTAGGAACAAGGAAGAGAATTAACTTGGTCAATTATTTACATATTTTGCCTTTAGCAATTCCAGTAATCAATTACCATATATACTCTCGTTTAAGTTCTCCCATGGATAACTCGAGGCTTGATTGTACCGTATAATTTACAGTATTTTATAATGTTGGTCGTATAAGTCGAATGTGGAAAACTCGCACTATTAGTCCAAGAGATTATGATATGCTAACGCCCACCTGAGAGAGTAACCACGGAGCACAATGCTTTTTTCTTCTATGTGGGTGTGGCAATGTGCTGTATCAGCATGTCCTCATAACCTGTCTCTCTCTCTCGTGCCTACGTGACCACACAGTAATACCTGAACTATTATGAATTGACGCTTGCACTATTTTGTGTTTTTTGTATCTCACACCCTCATACTCCTTTATCATAAGAACATCCCTTATCTACGATTTAGCGTTTAATCACAAGAAAATGTGAAGCTGGTTTTAAATTAAAAGTCATCGAAATGGCAAAAGAAATTGGTAACTGTGCTGCTGCAACAAAGTTCTATGTGTCTGAGAAACTGATGTGAGATTGGAGGAGGCAAGAAGATGTAAAAAAAACCAAAAAAAAAACGTTTTGTATTTTTGAATGGGCATATAAGTCGGGGTCTGATTTTATGATTGATTTTTTGGGTTTCTAGACCCGACTTATACAGGAGTATATATGGTAAATAATTCGGTAAAGCTTCTACTTATTCACCTAACCTTTCTCTTTTGTAGGATGCGGTCTCCAGCTGTTTGACTAATATAAAGGTAACTTAAGCGCACTTGTTTTAAGAAACAGAACAATACTACAGTATTTATTGATAAGCACAAGGGATATAGAATTATGGCAACTGCTGTTCTGAACAACATAGTAGTACATGCTGGTATAATACATGTTTAAGAAAAAGAGGATATTGGACAACACAAAAGAGGAAGAGGAAGAAAACACAGAAGTGGTGGGAGAAAGGAGGAAGGGATACCAGGATGGATCTGAAGCTACAGGACATACCATCAGAAATGTGTTTAATTGATCTATTTTTTTTTTTGGAGTATTTGTAGTGTACATTTTCCATTGTAGGGTTTTGTTTTTTTTTTTTAACTTTAAATGCACAATTTAAACTTTGTCAATAATCAAAGAATTCCTAAAAGTACAAAGCAAAAAAATGACAGACAAAATATGAAACCATGACCAAAATAAATAAAATAAAATAATCATCAAAGACACTGAGCCTGGTTGGTCTGGAGCATGTGTCTGCAAAGAGAGTATATACATCATTGATGCAGCCAAAACATACAATTATTTAGCGGGCACAGAACTTTATAAAATACCTTTATATTTAGTTCATTCAAATTTCAATGAATTGTTCATTTTCTGTGGATAATATAGTAGGAACAGAAATGGAGGATCTATTAAAGTGTTGCTTACTTTCCTTTTTGTTGGACGCTGTGTTTTTATCTATTTACCCCTTACACTTGTCAGTTTCGTTATTGGATTGGTCTACTCCCGCACTCTAAATAACAACACACACATACATAGATACATACACATTTAGACCCTAACCACAATAGTGCCCTACAAATGGAACACACAGTTGGCTAACTTTTAGCACTTTAAACCACAGAAGTGGTTTAAGAATAACACAACTTGTCACTCTCTCTGCACATTAAAAGACTTATTTATTATCGGCACAAACAACATACAATGTTTTAAATAGATCTCAAACCTAAATATTACTTTTGGTCTCCAAGAAAATATTAAAACATACAAAGACTCAGCATCCTTGACTATAGGCCATTTATCAACCAAGAATGCCTTACTTTACATACTGTTCCCTACTATTGAGTAGAGCTCTCACTCGCAACCTTAATAAACTTTGCAGCACAGAGGTAATGGCAAATCTCTTGCTGCACCAGGTACTCAAAGGAATCCACCGTATTATTTTAATCACACTAGACATTATGACAAAGCATAGAAAGATGAAAAACAAATTGTTGTCCCAGATGTCCATCCATAAAGTAATCAATATCCTCAGGTATCGGCTCAGTCTTCCTTTCCCAGGCTGTAAAACCATTTTAGGACTTTACTGTGAACAACTGTTATAAAAGTGAGGTGTAAGGGAAGAGAATATGACTTTTTATTATAATGCCTATACAAGTGCTCTACATCTGAATTCATCTTGTTGGGATTGATCAAAATATAATAATAAAAATATAGAGAATAACTTGTAGATTTTATACACCATAAAAGACACTGTTGCCCTATTTTATCATAGAAAGCCACATCACGTTGTTGAGCCAATATAGATTATTGACTAATAGGTTAAAATAAACAGGTCTTTTCTTTGTGTACTTTCATGTCTTTTAATTGATCTTTTACTAGCAAAAAAAATAAATTAATTAGACTGGGTGTCTAATTTGTATGTGTATATAGTTGTAATATAGGTTAAGTACATGTGAATATATTTGCGCCGTTTATAAATAAAATATTCTTTCCATTTCTTTTCCTCTCTTTCTTTCTTTCCTGCTTTCTTGCATTCTTTCTTTTTCGTCAGCTTTTCTATGAAGGTGTGGATTTGCCTGCGAGTATTTAGTGACAGTGTGTCTATTAACTTGTGGATTTCTCTGCAAATATTTAGCGACAGCATCATGAAGTTGTTTCCGTCTAGCTGTATCAGAAAATGTACCACAACGTATGACACACCTCCTTTTCACTTCCGTTTCTTTACCTTGCTTTCTTTCTTTCCTGCTTTCTTGCAGTCTTTCGTTTTCGGCGGGGTCTCTATGAAGTTGTGGATGTGCCTGCGAGTATTTAGTGACAGTGTGTCTATTAACTTGTGGATTTTTCTGTGAGTATTTAGCGACAGCGTCACAAAGTTGTTTCCGTCTAGCTGCATAAGAAAATGTACCACGACATCTGACACACCTCCTTTTTACTGTTTCCTCACAGCTTGGATTGCTGCTGACGGATGGCCTTATATGGGCAGGCAGTCAAGTACGTGGGAGGCGTGGTGATGGGGGACACAACTCCGCCTCACACAGCGACTGAGCTGCAGGCTATGGCTGTATATATGTACGTAAGTAGGATTCAGTTATGACCGTTACGCGTAGAATTTAGAAATGAAACCTGCTTAACTTTTGTAAGTAACCTGTAAGGAATGAGCCTGCCAAATTTCAGCCTTCTACCTACACAGGAAGTTGGAGAATTAGTGAGTGAGTGAGTGAGTCAGTCAGGGCTTTGCCTTTTATTAGTATACAGTAGGCTAGCAAAATACCCGTGCTTCGCAGCGGAGAAGTAGTGTGTTAAAGAAGTTATGAAAAAGAAAAGGAAACATTTTAAAAATAACGTAACATGATTGTCAATGTAATTGTTTTGTCACTGTTATGAGTGTTGCTCTCATATATATATATACTAGCAGAATACCCACGCTTCACAGCGGAGAAGTAGTGTGTTAAAGAAGGTACGAAAAAGAAAAGGAAAATTTTTTAAAATAACGTAACATGATTGTTAATGTAATTGTTTTGTCATTGATATGAGTGTTGTTCTCATATCTATCTATATATATATATATATCTATATATATATATATGTTGTTCTCATATATATCTATATATATATATCTCTATCTATCTATCTATCTATCTATCTATCTATCTATCTATCTATCTATATATATATATATATATATACTGTATATCAAAATACCCGCGCTTGGCAGCGGAGAAGTAGTGTGTTAAAGAAGGAAAGAGAAAGAAAAGGAAACATTTTAAAAATAACGTAACATGATTGTCAATGTAATTGTTTTGTCACTGTTATGAGTGTCGCTGTGATATATATATAGCAAAATACCCGCTTCGCAGCGATGTCATGTGTTAAAGAAGTTATGAAAAAGAAAAGGAAACATTTTAAAAATAATGTAACATGATTGTCAAAGTAATTGTTTTTTGTATTTGGTGGCAGCGTCACTAAGTTGTTTTCGGTAGCTGCATCAGAAAATGTACCACGACGTCTGACATGCCTCGTTTTTACTGTTTTCTCACAGCTTGGATTGCTGCTGTCATATATATATACACACACACACATATACATACACACATACATACATACATACATACATACATACATACATACATATATATATATATACACATACATATCTTCATATCTACATATCTATATACATATACACATATATATATATATATACATACATATCTACATCATATATACACACATACATACACACACACAAATTATATATATGTGTGTATGTATGTATGTATGTATGTGTGTGTGTGTGTGTGTATATATATATATATAATCTAGATAGGGGTGTGTGTGTGTATATATATATATATATACACATACATACATATATATACACATAGATATACTTGTGTGTATGTTTGTATGTGTCTATATGTGTGTGTATAGCTTTGGTCACTGAGTGCAAGGGAAAAATAATAAAATATAGTCTATAAGTTATTAAACAGTAAAACATTAACGTTTTAAGAAGTACAGGTACATTGAGCACTACTGGAGTGGTTGCGGGTAAACTACATTTTAAAGACTGTGTAACACAACAGGTAAGTAACTAACAGCAGCTAAAATGTATATGGATCATCTCTCGTAGTAGATCCCTTTTGAAAGGCGCTACACGACGGCTGTGGTATAGAAATTACATTTTCTATGTGAACGTTCAAATTTGTGCCTCTGGTAATGTGCCTTACCGGCAATTAAAGAAAATTATTTTTGTGTCCTCTGCAGTGTTACGAGAGAAAGGCTTTGGTTTAGGATAAAAGGAAAAAAGGTGTAAAGAAAGGAAAGTTGCCTTTTTCTTTTATATAGTATAGAGAGATGTGTTCGCTGACGTTATGATCGCCTTTTGGGGACAGTCGCGGTGGGTCTTGTGTAGACTGGTGAGACGTCCCCGCCATTAATCGGCTGTGATGGCACTGTCAGTCCTCCACTCGTATGCGTGTCTTCATAATCCGAGCTGAGGACCTCATAATCGTATACGTGCAAAAGAAAGTGTGAATCGCCTTAATATTATTTTGCCGTGGTGTAGAAAAGGGGTCCCGTGTTTGCACTTGTCTGGGCTATAGCGCAGGGGGAGGATGAAAAAATTAAAAGTGCTCACTTTGACTTAAGGCAGAAGCGCAGTCAGCGTCTCAAAGGCCGGCACAGCTATGCACGCGCTGGCTGCTCGACTTTTGCTGGGCAGGAGACCCCTTTTGTACACACGTTCATGATATCAAAAGTCTCAGCGCTCTTTGGAGGTAATTCATATATTATATATATAGCAAAATACAGCGGAGAAGTAGTGTGTTAAAGAAGTAATGAAAAAGAAAAGGAAACATTTTAATAATAACGTAACATGATTGACATTGTCATGAGTGTTGCTGTCATATATATCCTGCCTAAATAAGTCACCTCGCGCTCTTACTTTTTACCGTTCATTTAATCATGGCTAGTGGCGGAAAAATTATAAAATGGAAGGAGGATGGCTTTACCAAAACAATTATTGATGGCGAATCGATTATTCATAAAGCTTGAATTGGTGATCTGTTTTTCTGTGTTAACCTCATATTTTTTCATACTTCTTCTCAAACTAAGGTGGTGCGAGGGTAAAATGAATCGGGATGCTGATCAATGTAATCGTGTACCAGGAAATCATGCATTGACAAAAGCTCCCCTTTGCTTGTAATGCAAAGTGTGATTAAATGCATTATTTTTAGCGTTATGGAGCACATGCATCGAAGCTTCTCAGCTGTGCTTGTGCTAAGAAAAGGAAAGATTTTAAATATAACGTAACACGATTGTCAATGTAACCTTTTGTAAGTAGTGCCTGGAGGATTCAGTGTGGAGAAACTCTAGAGACAGCGTGTGTATTAACTTGTGGATTTTTCTGTGAGTATTTGGTGGCAGTGTGACGAAGTTGCTTCGGAAGATGGCGTTAGCCGCGGAGCTCAGCTCAGTGCGAAATAAGGTGAATGGGAGGGAGTTGATGGCGTGACTCCCCACCCGCCTTTAACTGTCAATCCCCACAAACACAGTCTCTCGGAATTTGCATAAGCACACCCCTTCACCTACAATTTTAACTTAGTTACAAAGTGATCAAAACTCTCGTTTATATCCTGCGTCCTCTAATTAAACTTGTATCCCGCATTACCTGTGGGCATGTGAAACGCCAGCGGTAGCCTGTCTATGAACTTAATTTAAAGTTTAGGTTTACACCTTGCTTTCTTTCCGAGGTAGCAGCACTCATGAATATGGTAGTATATGTCACTCGCTCGCTTCTTATTGTTTCACTGCCTTCTCAATTATATAATGCATGTTTTCTTAAGCGCTTTTTGGAGGTCTTCCTGGTTTTCTACGTACTGCGTTGACAGTCAGTTCACGTGATTACGTGGGAGGCGTGATGATGTCACACGAAACTCCGCCCCACGTCTTTCCAGCTCAACTCCATTACAGTTAATGGAGAAAAATACCTTCCAGTTATGACCATTAGGCGTAGAATTTCGAAATGAAACCTGCCCAACTTTTGTAAGTAAGCTGTAAGGAATGAGCCTGCCAAATTTCAGCCTTCTACCTACACAGGAAGTTGGAGAATTAGTGATGAGTCAGTGAGTGAGTGAGTGAGTGAATGAGTGAGGGCTTTGCCTTTTATTAGTATAGATATACTAGCAAAATACCCGTGCTTCGCAGCGGCGAAGTACTGCATTAAAATTTTTATTAAGAAAATTAAACCTTTTTAAACTGAGGGAAAATATGCCAATAAGTAATTTGTTAAGGATCTCTTTGTATACCACATTGTGAGTTCGGCCCTCTGGTTGTAATATGACCAAGCTGTGCGCTGAGCCTACCCTTGAGCATGCAACGTACAGTTGGCCATGTGAACAGTAATCTTGTTTCAAATCTCACAGCTTGGATTGCTGCTGTCATAATTGGTTTGAGTTTCATGGTTTGTTTCAATTACGACAATATTTGCAGGACTTGTGTTGAAGTGACATTCAGCATCTGTCAAGCGTTGTAAGAATACAACTGGTTTTATCAATAAGTTCACATCCAGCTTTTGAGAGTTTAAACATTCATAAACATCAAAGTGTCCACTACTGAAATTGTCAGCTGTGAATCTAAGATGTTTAAGAGGCATTGGCGGTTGTCGAAAGGTGTAAAATATTTGGCCATTTCGGAACACTTGAAAGCGACAACCGAACAATTCAGCGGCAGCCATCAACTCACATGCAGAACCATAGATGAAGGACTTAAGCATTTCACTCTTATAGTGCTCCTGTGTAGTATAATTATCTCCTGTACCGTCATCAGTCCACACCTTGATCCTGTCCCAGTCATTCAATACATAAGACACAATGTTCCTCCGGATATCAAGAGTGAGCCTGATATGGCCGTGCAATATGTAACACAGAGAATGGAAAAGGTAGGTGCCATCTCCGGGCATGGAAACCACTCAGTAAGTGACAGTTCTTTGATCGATGGTGATCACCTCGATAGACATGGTAATGGGGGTACGGTTGGAATGATAAAGGAAATGGGTACCTGAGCAATGTAAAGTCTAAAATACCTACACAATAACTATAATCGTAATAAACGAACAATTAAACAGCGGAGAAGCCGTGGATTAAATAAAAAGGCTGTAGTTATCAGCAGGGAGACGTGAATCCCGTGGCAAAGCAAAGAAGGGAATGTAGAGACCAGAGCGACGGACGACCTGATAAAGGCAGGCAGCCAACAACGTGGGAGGCGTTGGGATGGGGGACCCAACGCCGCCTCACACAGTGACCGAGCTGCAGGCTATGGACGTATATATGTACGTAAGTAGGATTCAGTTAGCGTTGGGAACCCGTGTACCAAATTTCTTGAAGATGGGCCCATAAGTAACAAAGACTGTTGAAAAGTTCAATATGGTGGCCGACAGTGGCATCATACCACCGAAATAAGTACGTACATTGGTTTCGGTTAGCGCGGACGTTGTCGACCGTTATGACCATTATGTGTAGAAATTTCGAAATGAAACCTGCTCAACTTTTGTAAGTAAGCTGTAAGGAATGAGCCTGCCAAATTTCAGCCTTTTACCTACGCGGGAAGTTGGAGAATTAGTGACATTGGAAAGTTCAATATGGCGGCTGACAGTGGCGTCATACCACCGAAATAAGTACGTAAATTGGTTTCGGTAGCTCAGGGAAGCCGCCTACCATATTTTGTGAAGATGGGGCCATAAATAAGAAAGTTCAACATGGCGGACGTTGTTGAACATTATGACCGTTACACATAAAATTTCGAAATGAAACCTGCTTAACTTTATTAAGTAAGCTGTAAGGAATGAGCCTGCCAAATTTCAACCTTCTACCTACACGGGAAGCTGGAGAATTAGTGACGTTGGAAACTTCAATATGGCGGCCGACAGCGGCGTCATACCATCGAAATAAGTACGTACATAGGTTTCGGTGAGCGCAGGGAAGCCGCCTACCAAATTTCGTGAAGATGGGGCCATAAATAAGAAAGTTCAACATGGTGGATGTTGTTGACCGTTATCGACCATTATGACCGTTACGTGTAAAATTTCAGAATGAAACCTGCTTAACTTTTGTAAGTAAGCTGTAAGGAATAAGCCTGCCAAATTTCAGCCTTCTACCTACACGGGAAGTTGGAGAATTAGTGATGAGTGAGTCAGTGAGTAAGTGAGTCAGTGAGGGCTTTGCCTTTTATTAGTATAGATATACACACACACACAGAGACACACACATATAAATATATATACATATACATATATACATACAGTGGGTACAGAAAGTATTCAGACCTCCTTCAATTTTTCACTCTTTGTTATATTGCAGCCATTTTCTAAAATCATTTAAATTAATTTTTTCGCTCATTAATGTACACACCGCACCCCATATTGACAGACAAAAAAAAAAAATTTTTTTTTTTGTTGCAGATTTATTAAAAAAGAAAAACTGAAATATCACATGGTTCTAAGTATTCAGACCCTTTGCTCAGTATTTAGTAGAAGCACCCTTTTGAGCTAATACAGCCATGAGTCTTCTTGGGAAAGATGCATCTTGGTCTCATCAGACACCTGAAGGACTCTGAGATGGTGAGAAATAAGATTCTCTGGTCTGATGAGACCAAGATAGAACTTTTTGGCCTTAATTCTAAGTGATATGTGTGGAGACAACCAGGCACTGCTCATCACTTGTCCAATACAGTCCCCACAGTGAAGCACGGCGGTGGCAGCATCATGCTGTGGGGGTGTTTTTCAGCTGCAGGGACAGAACGACTCGTTGCAATCGAAGGAAAGATGAATGCGGCCAAGTACAGGGATATCCTGGACAAAACCTTCTCCAGAGTGCTAAGGACCTCAGACTGGGCCGAAGGTTTACCTTCCAACAAGACAATGACCCTAAGCACACAGCTAAAATAATGAAGGAGTGGCTTCACAACAACTCTGTGACTGTTCTTGAATGGCCCAGCCAGAGCCCTGACTTAAACCCAATTGAGCATCTCTAGAGAAACCTAAAAATGGCTGTCCACCAACGTTTACCATCCAACCTGACAGAACTGGAGAGGATCTGCAAGGAGGAATGGCAGAGGATCCCCAAATCCAGTTGTGAAAAACTTGTTGCATCTTTCCCAAGAAGACTCATGGCTGTATTAGCTCAAAAGGGTGCTTCTACTAAATACTGAGCAAAGGGTCTGAATACTTAAGACCATGTGATATTTCAGTTTTTCTTTTTTAATAAATCTGCAACAAGTTCAAAAATTATTTTTTGTCTGTCAATATGGGGTGCTGTGTGTACATTAATGAGGGAAAAAAATAATTTAAATGATTTTAGCAAATGGCTGCAATATAACAAAGAGTAAAAAATTGAAGGGGGTCTGAATACTTTCCATACCCACTGTATATACATATCTACATATACACATATCTATATATATACATATCTACATATACACATCTACATATATATACACATATCAACATATATATACACATACATACACACACACATATACATATACACATATACGCATACATACATACAAGATCAAGTTAATTTCTAATACCCTCATTTTATCCATTTTTGCCAATCACTAAGAGTTCTATTTTCTCCTTATTTAGTTTGAGAAAATTACTACTCCTCCATTCAGAAACACAAATTAGACATTGTGTCTGTGAACTAAGAGAGTCAGGGTCATCAGGCACTATTTATAAATACAGTTGTGTGTCATCAGCATAGCTGTGGTAGTTCACGTTATGCACCAAGATAATCTGAACTAATGGAAGCATGGAGATTGAAAAGTAGTGGACCGAGGAGAGATCCTTGTGGAACACCATATAGAATATCATGTGTTTTTGCAACACTCAGATCTAGGAGGATGAGAACAGATAAACGGCCTCTGTCTGCATTTACCCACAAGTCATTTACTATTTTAACTAGCGCAGTTTCTGTACTGTGATTTGTTCTAAAGCCTGACTGTAACTTGTCAAGAATAGAATGTTTATTCAAGTGATCATTTAGCTGCATAATGACTGCCTTTTCTAAGATTTTACTTAAGAAAGGCAGGTTAGAAATTGTTGTATAATTTTCAAAAACAGTGGAGTCAAGATTATTTTTCTTGAGCAGGGGTTTAACAACGGCAGTCTTAAGACAGTCTGAGAAGACCCCATATCTAATGATGAATTTACTATGTCAAGAACACTATCAATACTTCTTTGAAAAAACTTGTTGGTATTGGGTCAAAGACACAGGTAGAGGGTCTCATTTGAGAAATTATCTATTTAAATCGGGTAACTCTATCCTGGTGAAAGTATTTATTTTGCTTAAAATGAAATACCTGGGTTAAATAGGATCAGTATTGGGTGAATGTACTATATTAAATCTAATATCATTAATTTTGTGATTAAAAAATATAGCAAAGGCCTCACAAGTTTCACTGGAAGTTGTTTGGAGGCATTCCATTGAGTGACCTGTGTTTAGCAAATGATCAATTGTAGAGAATAAAACTATCGGATTACTAGCATTGTTATTTATAATTTCTTCCACTGCTGTGTTAGCCGCTCCAGATCTTCATGGTCTTCATCCGCAAGGAATATGTCATCGGCGTAGAGGAGCGACCATGTGTGGGGTGTTTGGAGGTTTGAGGTTACCACGTCCATGCATAAGACAAACAGGAGTAGCGATATGACAGATCTCTGGTGGACTGCAACTTTGATTGCGAAAGATGGTGAGACTCCCAATGGTCACCGGACGACACTGATAACATTGCTGTATAGTAATTTGACCCAGTCAACGTAGGCTTCAGGGACATCATGTAGTAGCACTGCCACATAAATATAATATGTTTTTCTGCTGTCAATCGGGTGTTGTGGGGTCATTCTTACATCCTGAGATTGAGAGCGGTGCCCCAGAGGTGGAAAGTCCGGTTTCGTTTTTTTTTTTCCAAGGAGTGATTTGCATAAAGTATGCCGTTTTAAAGAGAGGAGGGGAAAAGAAGATGAGAGGAGAAAAGAAAATCAGAAAAGAACAGATCAGCTACTGCACAGGCCATGTGACGAAGTCCAGGAGCTACTACATCCCTGTCAGAAATGGGGAAGTAATTGTTTTGATCTGGGAATTGAATGTTCTGCTATTTCCTACAGACTCTGATGAGCTATATCGAAGGACTTACTCTATTGTATCATGGCGCAAGACTGACTGTATATATTGACTGTGGACTTATTTACAATCTCTGCAAGGGGAACTGGGGGAAGGAATATTGTTATTGTATAATTATTGTGGCGAGTGGCTGGGGGTGGTACCCAGCGGGAC